>NW_024100468.1:135000-182500 GCF_016545835.1 Crotalus tigris | reverse complement strand
CAGATATCGTCGCAGGATGGAAGCAGTTCCTAGTAAGGCTGCCTTTTGCAATTGACTAATAGTGAATTTGTCAATGCCAATGGTGTTCAAGTGGTGCTCCAGTTGTTTTGGGATTGTACCCAAGGTGCCTATTACTATTGGTACTACCCTTGCTTGCCTTTGCCACAGTCTTTTTGTTTCTATTTGTAGAAATCTTTTGTATCTTTTGCTATGATGATGATGATGATGATGATGATGTAGCATTGGAGGAAGTGTGAAGGCTTGTGGAAATCCTTCTCAAGTTCACTTCCACTTTTTCACTTTTAGTTATCACCTTCACGCCATCAAGGAGTTTTCCACCCTTTTTTTTCTTCTTCTTCTCCTTCTTCTTCTCTTTCCTAAAACTTAATGATGGAGCTATTAATTCTTCCCTTCGACCTTTAATGATGCATTTTGTGATTTAAGGTGAAAATCTATTTTAGAATATCCTGCATGCAAATGAGAAGGGAGGGCGTAGTTTATGGCGTGTAATAAACCAACTAAAGCCAGCTTCCCGCTCCTACTTCTTCATTCTTGTCTTTTTTTAAGAGTGAGATTCAACCGTGGATCTTGCTTCAATGGGTTCATCGCGGGAAGACGATCAAAAGACTCCTTAAGCAAAAAGATGGGGGTTGGGGGGCTGGGGGGGGTGGAGTGTAGAGAGAGCTTTAATCTCAAAGGCAAAATTTGCCAAGCAAGACAAGGGTTTTACCGTGAGGAGAAAGAAATACTGCTTTTATTCTGCTTAATGGGTGAAGGCAAAGGTTGTTCTTAAAATGGAATCAAACCATTTATTTTGGAAATCGCTGAAGAAAAGCGTACAACTTATTTTTGGACTGTCTCGCCGTAGTGGCAACATGTGGAAGACCATCGCTGTTGCGAGGACTTAGTGACGTAGTTTGATTTCTTCTGCATATTAAGAACAGTCTAGAACTTTTTTTTTTTTTATATTCTTCTTGGCTGGACAAGGAGAAGGAAGGACACCTTCACAAAACTTCAAAGATTGTCTCTCCAGGACAGGTTCAGAGTTTCGATTCCCATCCTAGAACCGTGGCCCAGAACCATGAACCATTGCCCAGAAATAACCATGGCCCAGAACCATGAACTATGAATCATGGCCCAGAACCATGAACCATAAACCATGGCCCAGAACCATAAACCATGGCCCAGAACCAGAACCATGGCCCAGAACCATGAACCAGAACCATGAACCATGAACTATGGCCCAGACCCCATAAACCATGACCTAGAACCATGAACCATGGCCCAGACCCATAAGCCATGGCCCAGAACCAGAACCATGGCCCAGAACCATGAATCATGGCCCAGAACCAGAACCATGGCCCAGAACCATGAACCAGAGCCATGAACCATGGCCCAGACCTATAAACCATGACCTAGAACCATGAACCATGGCCCAGAACCATGAACCACCGAGTCAAGATCAGGTCTTGCAGTCTCCTGGCCCTTGAGGGCCATGAAGTCAATTCTCTCTTCTTCTATTGCTAAGGGAGGCATTTTTACATGCAATCAAGGAGAAAAGCAATGTGGAATTTAAAGACAAACTTCCTGACAGTGAGGACAATTAACCAGTGGAACAGCTTGCCACCAGAAATCGTGGGCACTCCATCACTAGAGGTTTTTAAGAAGTGACTGGGCAGTCACTTGTCTGAGATGGTATAGGTTGTCCTGCTTCAGCAGGTGGCTGGACTAGAAGACCTCCAAGGTCCCTTCCAGCTTCTATTCTGATTGAAGACAATTAACCAGTGGAACCGCTTGCTGTCAGAAGTTGTAGGTGCTTCATCATTGGAGGCTTTTAAGAAGAGACTGGACAGCCATTTGTCTGAAGTGGTATAGGGTATCTTGCTCGAGTGGTGGTGGGGGGGTGGACTAGAAGACCTCCAAGGTCCCTTCCAGCTCTATTCCGATTGATTGATCAATTCCTTTTCGGCAAATGTGATCCCACGCTCCATTCCCTATTGAACCCAAACTCAGTGGCCGCGTCCCGTTCAGAAAATGTTCTTTTATTACCTTTCCCTTTTGTTCTCTGTTTATGTAAACTTTGTTATGAGAAATTTTTTTTTAAAAAAATAAATCGATAATTATATTTGCCTGGTGCTGGTTCCACTTTGTTTGCCTAGCAGCTTGGTAGCCCACAGATATTCAACTGGTTTGCACAGATGGTGCCTGGATTAAAGCTCTTTTGGTATTTACCATCTTTAGGTCGAATGAAAAGAGCCTCGGCATTTCTGCCAATTGCTCTACCCTAGAATCACGGGCGCTCATGAGAAGACAAACATGAGGAAGTGAGATTAGATCCAGTCCTAGGCTGCATTAAGCAAGGGTCTTGTTAAGGGTCTCAGGGGTCTTCCAGTCTAACCCTTTGCCCATGGGCAATGAGGGAGACCATTTTTTGATAGGGTCAAGAATGAACTTTGGATGTCAAATGGATATAGCACTAGCCCTTAGACTTATCTACCACTTCACAGTTTATTTTGGTCAAAGACCAACACTGAAAAGAACAATTAACAAACTGTTTAACGGTAAAAAAAACCAAGAGAACCAGATATGAAACATTAGTTAAAGGAATACCGCATAATATTATTGTCATTAGTATTTCCGGAGTGACCTGGGTCTCTGCAACTAGTAAATAGAATGTTATCTCTCTAGAACTAAGATATAGAAGTAAAATTACAAGGTAAAAGTAGGTTAAAGTAAAATAAAATCTCTCTATATATACTTATATAACAATAGCAACTAGACTTATATACCACTTCATAGTGCTTCACAGCCCTCTCTAAGCGGTTTACAGAATCAGCATACTCCCACCAACAATCTGGGGTCCTCATTTTACCATCCTCAAAAGGATGGAAGAATGAGTCCACCTAGAGCCGGTCAAGATCGAACTGCTGGCAGTGGGCAGAGTCAGCCTGCAATACTGCATTCTAACCACTGGGAAGGAAGGAAGGAAGGAAGGAAGGAAGGAAGGAAGGAAGGAAGGAAGGAAGGAAGGAAGGAAGGAAGGAAGGAAGGAAGGAAGGAAGGAAGAGCAAAAGCACTTAGACTTATATACCACTTCACAGTGCTTTACAGCCCTCTTTAAGTGATTTAGAGAATCAGCCTCTTGCCCCCAACAATCTGGGTCCTCATTTTACAGACCTTGGAAGGATGGAAGAATGAGTCAACCTTGAGCCGGTCAGGATCAAACTGCTGGCAGTGGGCAGAGTCAGTCTGCAATACTGCATTCTAACCACTGGAAAGAAGAAGGAAGGAAGGAAGGAAGGAAGGAAGGAAGGAAGGAAGGAAGGAAGGAAGGAAGGAAGGAAGGAAGGAAGGGCAAAAGCACTTAGACTTATATATCACTTCACAGTGCTTTACAGCCCTTCTCTAAGTGGTTTACAGAGTCAGCAACTTGCCCCCAACAATTTGGGTCCTCATTTTACTGATCTTGGAAGGGTGGAAGGCTGAGTCAACCTTGAGCCGGTCAGGATCAAACTCCTGGCAGTGGGCAGTGAGTTAGCTTGCAATACTGCATTCTAACCACTGCACCATCACGGCTCAATGGATATGGAAGAAAAGGAAAGACAGAAATAAAGCAAGAACAAAAACAGCAGATTTGCAAACATGGAAACAAATGAGGGTTCAGCATTACAGTTGGGTGAGTTTTTATATTCATTGCTTCTTTTTGTTCTGGAATTGTAATGCTAGGTTAGTTGTCAGGAGTTACACTCTGCAGGTGGGCCACCACACAAATCACGTGGGTTCAGCCAGTCAGTAAATAAAATAACTTGAGGATTTAAAAAGGAGAAGTCTTTTATTAAAGAAGCATTAAAATATAGCTTTACTCTCCGAGGAGCACAAACGGGAAGTGAAAGTAAGGAAATAGCTTTGGAGAAATAGCTTTGCAAGGATAGGAAAGAATGCTGGCAGTTATGCATATGCGAAATATAAAAGATGGGGGGGGGGAATACTTATCATGAAGTTGAAAGTGAGTGTGGATGAAGACAAATGCATGGGACAAATGCATGGGAGTCAAGCTATTTTCCAAAGCACCTGAAGGCAGGACAAGAAGCAACGGATGGAAACTAATCAAGGAGAGAAGCAACCTAGAACTAAGGAGAAACTTCCTGACAGTGAGAACAATTAACCAGTGGAACAACCTGCCTCCAGACATTGTGAGTGCTCCAAGTCCTAGTGGACAATCACATAAATATGAGCCAGCCATGTGCTGCAGCTGCCAAAAAGGCCAACACAGTACTAGGCTGCATTAACAGAGGGATAGAATCAAGATCACGTGAAGAGTTAATACCACTTTACAAGGCCTTGGTAAGGCCACACTTGGAATCCTGCATCCAGTTTTGGTCACCACGATGTTAAAAAGAGGTTGAGACTCTAGAAAGAGTACAGAGAAGAGTAACAAAGATGATTAGAGGACTGGAGGCTAAAACATATAAGGAACGGTTGCTAGAATTGGGTATGTCTAGTTTAAGGAAGAGAAGGACGAGGGGGGACATGATAGCAGCATTCCAGTATCTCAGGGGCTGCCACAAAAGAAGAGGGAGTCAAGCTATTCTCCAAGGCTCCTGAAGGCAGGACAAGAAGCAACGGATGGAAACTGATCAAGGAGAGAAGCAACCTAGAACTAAGGACAAACTTCCTGACAGTGAGAACAATTAACCAGTGGAATAACCTGCCTCCAGAAGCGGTGAATGCTCCAACACTGGAGGTTTTAAAGAAGAGACTGGACAGCCATTTGTCTGAACTGGTACTATAGCGTTTCCTGCCTGAGCAGGGGGTTCGACTAGAAGACCTCCAAGGTCTCTTCCAACTTTATTACTACTATTATTATTATTATTATTGTTATTATCAATCAACGCACAGTCAGCCAGATGTTCAGACTGGATTTGGCATTTTGTCTACCTATCGAGTCCTTACCAGGACCTGGGATAGGCAGATGTGGATGTTTGATGGTATTACAGGTATCGTCGCAGGATGGAAGCAGTTCCTAGTAAGGCCGCCTTTTGCAATTGACTAATAGCGAATTTGTCAATGCCAATGGTGTTCAAGTGGTGCTCCAGTTGGTTTGGGATTGCACCCAAGGAGCCTATGACTATTGGTACTACCCTTGCTTGCTTTTGCCACAGTCTTTCTATTTCTATTTGTAGGTCTTTGTATTTTGTTATCTTCTCCAGTTCTTTCTCTTCTATTTTGCTATCTCCAGGCACTGCCACATCCACTATCCAGACTTTTTTGTCTTCTTATCGACAATTGTTAAGTCTGGGGTGTTATGTTGCAGGTGCTTGTCTGTTTGAATTCTGAAGTCCCAGAGCACTTTAATTTTATCATTTTCTATGACTTCCTCTATTTTATGATCCCACCAGTTTTTGCTTACAGGCAAATGATATTTTTTGCAGATCTTCCAATGCACCATTGTTGCTACTTTGTCATGCCGCTGATTGTAATCAGTCTGTGCAATCTTCTTGCAACAGCTTACCAAGTGGTCCACTGTTTCTTCAGCTTCTTTGCATAGGCGGCACTTACTGTCTGTTGCTGTCTTATTATTATTATTATTATTATTATTATTATTATTATTATTATTATTATTATATTGCAAGAGAGGAATTGCTGTGAAAAAAGTCTCCATTGATGGAGCGCCTGCAACTTCTAAAGGCAAGCCACTCCACCAGTTGATGGCCTGAGTGGAAGAAGACCTTCAACATCTCTTCCACCTCTGTTATTCTGTGATCTGTTAACTACACAAGAAAGCTCGCGATTGGTTGCAAACAATTCAATTTAACCGCTCCCATTATTCACGTTATTGGGTCACTCACTTGGTACAGAGAAGAAGGGTTGAACTGGATGTCAGCCTATCCGAAATTAAATCCTCAGGGTGAGTTATTCAATTTAGGTTTATACATTTATTTATAGAAATCTAGATTGGCCTTTATTTATGACGATCTAGTTTGCACCAAGTAATTGGTCCATTCAGTTTTATGTGTCTGCAGTCCAAAGGGCAGCTGATTGCCCCTTATATAATAGGGAAATAAGCATGCCAGTAGGGGGAAAAAATGACCATGCCATTAGGAATCATTATCACCAAACTTTGGGTCATTAATGTGATATAGCTTTCCCATTATAAAGATGATTTGTCATTGCAGAAGGTCTGCTAACAGATGGACAGAATCAGTGGATATATTTCATCTGCGGTGCAATTATTAATACATGTTTATTTTTTAACTTTATTCCATTTATATCGCCACCCCTCTCAACAAATTGGCTTTAGATAAATACATAGCTGGCAGCTGAGATAAACCACCAACAAGCCTCAGTACAAACCACCACCCAGGTGTTAATGCAATTAATCATGGCTGGTGTCTGTGGGCCATCATTTCCCTCTGGAATCCATCCATCATAACTCTTGTTAAAAAAAGAACTCTTTGAGATTTGGGCTTGGAAATATAAATCACTTTCCGTTTTAGGCAGCTGACAGAGATTGGGGCAACTATTAGTCTTCCCAGTTGGGGAATTTTCTGGAACCTATCTTCACCATCAGTGGTCTGACTGCTAACTGAAGAGATGTGAAAATGGTATAAAATTTTTGGGCAAGGGAGTCAGCATTGTCCAAAGACATCTTCTGTGGTTATATGACCAGCATGACTATATGTCAAGGTTCATAGAATGCTGTTACCTTCCCAATAAAGTGGTAACCATTTGTCTACTTGCAATTTGCATGCTTTCAAACTGGTAAATAGGTAGGAAGGAGCTGAGGCAAGGAATGGGACTTCACCCCGTTGCACAGTACTTGGGTCTCAAAATGCCAGCCTTCTGGTCAACAAGCCAGTATCTTAACTGTAATAATAATAATAATAATAATAATAATAATAATAATAATAATAATAACAACAACAACAACAACAACAATAACAACAACAACAATGTTGGAAGGGACCTTGGAGGTCATCTAGTCCAAACCTCTGCTCAGGTAGGAATGGCTGTCCAGTCTCTTCTTAAAAACTTCCAGTGTTGGAGCATTCCCAACTTCTGGAGGCAAGTTGTTCAATAATAATAAGGCCTCTGGAGGACACCAGACAGTTCTTATGTTTGTTATCATTATTTGTTAAATTGTTATAGAGTATCCATGATTTCTGGGGGTAAGCTGTTCCACTGGCTGATTGTCCTCGCTGTCAGGAAGTTTCTCCTTAATTCCAGGTTGCTTCTCTCTTTGGTCAGTTTCCAACCATTGTTTCTCGTCCTTCCCTCTGGTGCTCTAGTGAACAACCTGACCCCCTCTTCTTTTTTTGCAGCCCCTCAGATACTGGAATACTACTATCATGTCTCCCCTGTTTCTTCTTTTCTTTAGACTAGCCAGACCCAAGTCCCACAGCCGTTCTTCGTATGTTTTAGCCTCCAGGCCTTGGATCATCTTGGTTGCTCTTCTCTGAAGTTTTTCCAAACTCTCAACATCTTTTTTGTGATATGGTGACCAAAATTGGCTGCAGTATTCCAGGTGTAGTCTCACTAGGGTTTTATAAAGGAGCAATAATACTTCATGTGATCTTGATTCTATGACTCTGTTTATACAACTCAGGATTGTATTAGTTTTTTTTGGCTGCTGCTGCACATTGCTGGCTCATGGTCAAGTGATCGTCCACTAGGACTCCAAGGTCCCTCTCACAATTACTGTTTTTGAGCCAGGTTTCACCCAATCTGTATTCGTGCCTTTGGTTTTTCCTGCCTAAGTGTAAGACTTTGCTTTTCTCCACATTGAAACTCATGTTGTTGGACAAGGCCCATTGTTCAAGTTTGTCAAGATCTTTTTGGATTCTGAGTTTGTCTTCTGGGGTGTTGGCTACTCCTGCCAGTTTGGTGTCATCTGCAAATTTGATGAGTTCCCCTTCAATTCTCTCATCTAAGTCATTGACGACGATATTGAAGATTATACTCCTTGCAGACAGCCGGTGCTTTGCATTCTTTTAGAGAGTCATTGAGCCCACTTGGAGGTTTATCTGTGTCCTCACGGTCACCTGAGTGATGCAAATGGGTGTGGACCCTGCGGACATCAGCTCAGACAAATGAACATCAGAATAGGGGCTGTTATTTATTTTTTTACAAAGATATTACATGCTCTTTGATGTAATGAGAATTTTGACAAAATTAGATTGCAGACCGCACAGCTTTCAAACCTTACGCTATTTCTATAACATTTGCTGCAATAATGGTCTAGAATGCCTGGAATTCCATCTCATTCAGTTGAAAAATAAGAAGGGAGCAGCTGTTTGTGCTTCCAGCTCTACTGAAAATGAAACAAGAGAGCTTTATTTGTTTTCAAATGTTATTCCAGGCAGAGGCACTGAATCGGGCTGTGTGATTTTTAAAGCGATGTGGGAGCAAGTATATAGAAGGCTCTCATTTTAATTATAGAGCCATTGTTCTCATAAATTTTATCTTTGTGAGCCCACTTGAGCATCCAAGAAGATCAAACCATCACCAGACAGAGTTATACAGCCTAAAAAGCCTCAGACATTGTCCCCACTCCCCCATTTACATTTCTCACCATTCCATCAAGACAGCCGGTCAAGTAGCCTTTTTTTTTCTGCAGCCCCATTTACCATTCCTTATTTTCAACATGACATTTCAAGGTGTTTGTGCTTGTCTCTGATAACAGAATTGATGCTTGGGTTGGTCATGCTTTCTCTGATTGCTTCCTGTTCCGAAGGGGGCATTTTTATTAATCACTGAAAGAAGAACTGCCTGCTATCATAAAGAAAAAAAACAAACGTTCTATTATGCACAGGTTGGAAATTACAACTCTTAAAACAGACAATTCTCAGCGCACCCTCTGAGCCGCCTCCAAACCCAGGACTTGCCTCATTTCCACAAAATATTTCTCTTTCCCCCTCTCCTAGCCATGATTTGAAGAATATTTTTAGAAGATCTAAAACAAAAACAAAACAAAAATGTTGGGATCCTGATGAGAGAAAACAGGAATTTGGTGGCCACAGAATTCCAGACGGAATAAGGACTGTATTCTGAATTATGTTCTGAAAAAATGGTGTCCATTATGTTCTTAGAGAAAAAAAGAGAGGTAGTTTGCCATTTATATCCATATACACAAATGCTCAGTGGTTAAAGATGTTGAACTTGTCAGCTGGAAAGGTGACAGGCCCGGTTCAAGATTGTGAAATCTCTTTTAATTTACCTTGGCATATAGTCAAGGCCATGGTTTTCCCAGTTGCAATGTATGGCTATGAAAGTTGGACCATAAGAAAGGCTGAGCACCAAAGAATGGAGTCCTTTGAACTATGGTGCTGGAGAAGACTCCTGCGAGTCCCCTGGACTGCAAGGCGATCCAACCGGTCAGTCCTGGAGGAGATCAACCCCGACTGCTCTTTAGAAGGCCGGATCCTGAAGTTGAAACTCAAGTACTTTGGCCACCAAATGAGAAGGAAGGACTCACTGAAGAAGAGCCTAATGCTAGGAAAGATGGAAGGCAAGAGAAGAAGGGGATGACAGAGAATGAGGTGGCTGGATGGAGTCCCTGAAGCAGTAGGCGTGAGCTTAAATGGACTCCAGAAGATGGTAGAGGACAGGGAGGCCTGGAGGAACGTTGTCCATGGGGTCGCGATGGGTTGGACACGACTTCACAATTAAAAACAACAACAACAGGTAAAAAGGTAGACATTGCAAAAGAGACATATTGGTCTACAGTAGCCAAAAATCAGGAGTCTAGTAGCACCTATTTGGATTGAGAAATTTTATTCAAAGCACTGAGCTTTCCTTTATCTTCCATTAGCATCTATCTTTAAATACAGTTTCTTTATCTGAGAAGGTGCTACGAGAATCCTTCCAATTTTAGCTGCAAAATAAAGTGCCTTTCAAAATGAGCTCAGGCTACTAGCAACTTTTAATTTTTTTCATGGGTTTTTCATGGTTTCTTTTAATGGATTTTATTTTAAAAAAATGTAAGTTACCCATGAACAAATTAACTGTTATTCTCTTATTCCAACTTTGTTAGAAATGGAATAGAATGGAATTGAATAGAAAATATAGGCTAGAATAGACTAGACTAGATTGACTAGACTAGATTAGACTAGTCTAGATTAGACTAGACTAGAAAATATAGACTAGACTAGAAAATATAGAGTAGAGTATATAGAATAGAGTAGAGTAGAGTAGAGTAGAATAGAATAGAATAGAATAGAATAGAATAGAATAGAATAGAATAGAATAGAATAGAATAGAATAGAATATGAAATAGAATAGAATATTGTCCCTTTAAATGTACACTAATCAGCATATATTATAAATGAAATTTCATTGCATTCAGCTCTCAAAAAATACCATTATGCATAAGCCCACATACACAAACATATATGACACAGAGAAACATCACAGTCTAGTTCAAATGTATGTCAAGGATCTTGACAGACTTGAACACTGGGCGCTATCTAACAAAATGAAATTCAGTGCTGAAAAAAAGCAAGGTTCTACATTTAGGCAAGAGAAACCAAATGTACAGGTATAGTATAGGGGGTACTTTGCTCAATACTAGAATAGAAGCAACCAGGGATTAAGGAGAAACTTCCCGACAGTGAGGACAATTAACCAGTGGAACAGCTTGCTTCCAGAAATCGTGGGTGCTCCATCATTGGAGATTTATAAGAAGACGCTAGACAGTCACTTATCTGAAATGGTATAGGTTCTCCTGCTTGAGCAGGGGGCTGGATTAGAAGACCTCCAAGGTCCCTTCCCGCTCTACTCTACTCTACTCTACTCTACTCTACTCTACTCTACTCTACTCTACTCTACTCTACTCTACTCTATTCTATTCTATTCTATTCTATTCTATTCTATTCTATTCTATTCTATTCTATTCTATTCTATTCTCCACCTGTAGAACTTCAGCCTTGGGAACATACAGTCTAAGATTCAACAGACTCTCAACGTCTGTCGAGAAACAGATGAAATAGTGACAAGAGTCAAGCTTTTCTGAAGTCCATAACACAATACTAGGATGCCAAATAACCACTTAACCCCCTTGTTCCAAGCATCTGTGGCTGCTTGCTGAAATAGTAATAAAGGCTTTGTTTGGTTTCAAAACAATAAATAAATCAGAGTGTTTGTTGGCCCTTTAGAATATTCATCCTGGAATTTAGCCAAGGAACCTAATTAAAACATTTGCTCTTGTTAAATCAAGTCAGAAAGAAAACTGAATCCTTTGAGCTGTGGTGTTGGACAAGGCTTCCACATATTTGTTGGACATCAAAGGTGACTAACAAGCAAGTACTGGAGCTCAAGAAAACCAGACAGATCATCGGAAGGCAAAAATCACAAAACTGCGTCTTCTTTTTGCCATGTTGTGTGGGGGAATTGATTGGGGAAAAGAATAGGGCTTGGAAGAGTTGGTGGTAAAAGGTAATCAGGCCGCCAAAGAACAGGGTGGCTGTACGCCATCAAAGCTGACACCAGCCAGAGCGTAGAACAACTCAAAGAAATAGTGCAAGATTGGAAGATGTGGAAAGACCCGGCCCATAGAGTCACCAAGAGTTTGACATGACCGAATGGATGTCGCCAACATCATAAACATCAGCATCAGCAAAACAGAATAATGGAGTTGGAAGGGACCTTGGAGGTCTTCTAGTCCAACCCCCTGCTCAAGTAGGAAACCTTATTCCATTTCAGACAAATGGCTGTCCAGTCTCTTCTTAAACACTTCCAGCGATGGAGCACCCACAACCTCTGGAGGCAAGTTGTTCAACTGATTAATTATTCTCACTGTCAGGAAATTTCTCCTTAATTCCAGGTTGCTTCTCTTTGATTAGTTTCCATCCATTGCTTCTTGTCCTGACCTCTGGTGCTTTGGAGAATAGGTTGACTTCCTCTTTTTTGGGGCAGCCCCTGAGATATTGGAAGACTGCTATCATGTCACCGCTCGTTCCTCTCTTCCTTAAACTGGACATGCCCAATTCCAGCAACTGTTCCTTGTATGTTTTAGCCTCCAGTCCCCTGATCCTCTTTGTCGCTCTTCTCTGTACTCTTTCTAGAGTCTCAACATCTTTTTTACATCATGGTGACCAAAACTGGATGCAGTATTCCAAGTGTGGCCTTACCAAGGCCTTGTAAAGTGGTATTAATACTTCACATGTTTCCATCCAATGCTCCTTGTCCTGCCTTCTGGTGCTTTGGAGAATAGCTTGACTCCCTCTTCTTTGTGGCAACCCCTGAGATATTGGAAGACTGCTATCATGTCCCCCCTGGTCCTTCTCTTCATTAAACTAGACATACCCAATTCCAGCAACTGTTCTTTATGTGTTTTAGCCTACAGTCCCCTAATAATCTTCATTCATTTGTCGTCGTCGTCATCATCATCATCATCTCCATCCTGCGTATGTGTAGAATATTCTTGCCTGTATGTTATATTTGTCAGGTCTTGAGAAGGAGAAACGGTAATCAAAGCTGCAGCATTTCTTAGGGCTGTTTTTTCCATTTGGCGACAATTTTGTAACCATCAGACAGACTGTCGGAGTTGGACCAGACTGAGCTCCTGTTTGATATGCAGTCCCCCTCGACAACGCAATTAATGATGCATGTCGTCTGTCTCGCAAATCTTTCCGTGGTGGAACAGGAACTAGACTAATCTGCAATTAAAATGACACATCAGGAGGAACTTGGCTACAACAAGCTTATTAGTGTGCAAGCTTATTAGTTTGAAATAATGTTTTGCCTCCTGATAGCCTGTGTTGAAATTTCCACTGTTGCTTCCTTTAGGGGGCCTTGTGTTTTTAAGGTGCGTTGTGTGATTGTCCCTGGGAAAATTTGGATTTTCACTTTTCACAGACAAATTGGAAGCTGAAAGGTTGTGTCAGAATAAAAGGTAAATCACACATTGAATGGCTGAGGGAGCTACGTATGTCTATCTTATCAAAGAGAAGGAATAATAATAATAATAATAATAATAATAATAATAATAATAATAATAATAATAATAATAATAATAATAGTAGTAGTAGTAGTAGTAGTAGTAGTAGTAGTAGTAGTAGTAGTAAAGTTGGAAGGGACCTTGGAAGTCATCTAATCCAACCCCCTGCTCAGGCAGGAAACCCTACACCATTTTGGACAAATGGCTGTCCAGTCTCTTCTTAAAAACTTCCAGTGTTGGAGCATTCGCCGCTTCTGGAGGCAGGTTGTTCCATTGGTTAATTGTTCTGACTGTCAGGAAGTTTCTCCTTAGTTCTAGGTTGCTTCTCTCCTTGATTAGTTTCCACCCGTTGCTTCTTGTCCTGCCTTCAGGTGCTTTGGAAAATAGCTTAATTCCCTCTTCTTTATGGCAGCCCCTGAGATATTGGAATACTGCTATCATGTCCCCCCTTGTCCTTCTCTTCGTTAAACTAGACATACCCAATTCTAGCAACCGTTCCTTATATGTTTTAGCCTCCAGTCCCCTAATCATCTTTGTTGCTCTTCTCTGTACTCTTTCTAGAGTCTCAACATCTTTTTTACATCATGGTGACCAAAACTGGATTAGGGTGGATGTTTATGGAGATTCTTAGTCATCCAGGTCATGATAGCAGTATTCCAGTATTTAAGGGGCTGCCACAAAAAAGAGGGGGTCAAATTATTCTCCAAAGCACTGGAGGGAAAGACAAGAAACAATGGTTGCAAATTGATCAAAGAGAGAAGCAACCTGGAATTAAGGAGAAACTTCCTCACAGTGAGGACAATCAACCAGTGGAACAGCTTGCCACCAGAAGTCATGGGCGCTCCATCCCTGGAGGTTTTTAAGAAGAGACTGGACATTCACTTGTCTAAGATGGTATAGATTCTCCTGCGTGAGCAGGGGGCTGGACTAGAAGACCTCCAAGGTCCCTTCCAGCTCTATTCTATTCTATGCTTGTCCCAAAGGTGCTTTTTCAACAGGCAAATGGACTTTGTTTTTCCTTGAATAGGTTTCACTTCTCATCCAAGAAGCTTTTTCAGTTCTGATTCAGACTTCAGTTCTGACTGAAGAAGCTTCTTGGATGAACTGAAGAACTTCAGTTCCCAGAACTGAAGAAGCTTCTTGGATGAGAAGTGAAACATTGTCAAGATAGAACAAAGTCCAGTTGCCTTTTGAAAAAGCACCTTTGGGATTGGGGAGATATAATAACTGTCTTCTGGTACTTGAGGGGATGGAGGAGAGAGGAGAGCCTTGACTTCTTCTCCTAAGCAGCTAAAAGCAGGGAAAGAAGCAAGAGGTGGAAGCTTGTTAAAGAGAGATCCATCCTTGAAGAAAGGAGAATTTTTCTGAGAAGGAAAACAATTAATCAATTAAATTAAGAGGAGATTGGACATTCACCTGTCTGAGATGGTGTAGGTTCTCCTGCTTGAGCCCCTGCAGAGGGCTGGACTAGAAGACCTCCAACGTCCCTTCCAGCTCTATTCTATTCTATTCTATTCTATTCTATTCTATTCTATTCTGTTCTGTTCTGTTCTGTTCTGTTCTGTTCTTTTCTGTTCTGTTCTGTTCTGCTCTACTCTACTCTATTCTACTATTCTATTCTATTCTATTCTATTCTATTCTACTCTACTCTACTCTACTCTACTCTACTCTTCTATTCTATTCTATTCTATTCTATTCTATTCTATTCTATTCTATTCTACTCTACTCTACTCTACTCTAGTCTACTCTACTCTTCTATTCTATTCTATTCTATTCTATTCTATTCTATTCTATTCTATTCTATTCTATTCTATTCTATTCTATTCTATTCTCTTCTATTCTATTCCATTCCATTCCATTCCATTCCATTCCATTCCATTCCATTCCATTCCATTCTATTCTATTCTATTCTATTCTATTCTATTCTATTCTATTCTATTCTATTCTATTCTGTTAAGCTGGCTTCCTGGAGCCGTGGCTGTTTCATCACTGGAGGTTTTCAAAAATAGATTGGACAACCATTTGAGTGGGAAGATCTCCTGCCTTGACCAAGGGGTTGGACTAGTAGACCTCCAAGATCTTTTCCAGCCCTGGGATTCAATGCTCTATGTTCTAATAAGCACTTCTTGAAAGATAGAGACACTAAAGTCAAGAGAAAGGGGGGGAAAGATAGTATTTCAGATAAATCTGAATTAATTCTGTAAAAGAAACAGCTGACTGACATTTTGCCAAGTTTTTTTTCTAAGTAAAGGCAAATACTTGGTAAAAAACTAAGGATTCTTTTTATTCAGGTCTTGGAAGTTTTGAATAATTACACAAGGTGAAAAATATAACGGGTATGAAAATAAAACAAAATAAAACATGCAAAGGGAGAGCATTTTAATTAAAGCGTAATTAAACATTTTAATTAAAGAAAAGAGGGTATCCAGTTTTGTTTGTACTGGGAAGCAGGTTCTGTGCTTCATGCTCAAAATATAAAAAGAAAAAGAAAATTTGTTTTTTGATGATTAGATTAATTTGTGGGCACAGAAATGCTAGCCTTTATTCAACATGTAAAATAAAAAAAGTTGAGCTTGCAAATGGCATTTTGTGTTTTACTGCATTGAATAAAGGTTGAGGTCCCTTCTTCTTCTTCTTTTTTTTTTTTTAAAAAAAGAGAAAATCCACCTTGCATTTCCCATTTCCCATTCTTTTCCTTCTGCTATTTTCTTATTATCTTTCTATTTGTATTTTATGTTATGATAAACTTCAAATCAAAGACAAGATAGAAGAACCACGGGCTAATGAAAGACCACATCTTTTACACGCTTTGTTAGTTTCAGTTTGGAAATGCTTCTTTATGGATCCAAAGAACAATCCTTTTATGTATGATATGTATGCGAATCACAGTTTATATAGGAATATGTTTTTTTTTTTTATTAACATTCATTCTAGAACCGGTATTGTGGTTCCAATTCTCTCTAGGATTAGAATTTTGCTGTAAGTGAGAAGCACGAGTCTAGTCTAGTCTACTGCATTGTCAAGTGCAGTGAAAAGCTGAAAGTCCCCCCCCCCCCCGGCGAGGGAGAGGTGATTGGGAAAAATACTGGAATGTGCAGAAATGAATAAACTAACAATGACAATTAAAGATAAGACAGAGTCAGACTACTATGAAATCTGGGGAACTTTTTATGATTGGCTGAAAAGAGAATACGGTTAAAAGATAGTTAACACCAATTTAGATGGAAGAAGAAGGAGCAGATAAGGAGGGAGACTCAGGCAACACAGTATTGAATAACTGCAGGCTGTATAAATGTTTATAGAAGTATATACCGAGAAGGTTAGATAAATAGAAGTATTAATGTAAGAGAAAATTAATCTTATTGTATATAATACAGATAGGGAGATTTGGAGAGAGGAGTTGCTCGGACATTACCCCTGAATTGTGTCTGAAGAGGGATGAGAGTGAAGAAAGGAGACGAGAGAGAAAAGAGTAAAGGAGGGGAGAAGGAAGTAGGAAGGTTGGAGGAGAAGAGGAGAAGTGGGGAGGAAGGGGAGGAGAGTGGTGAAGGAAAGAGAAGAGGAGAGGAAGAAGAGGGAAGTAGGGAAGAGAAGAAAGGAAGAAAGAAGGTAGAGAAGAAGGAGTGTGGATACAGTGAAAGGGGAAATGGGCGAGCAACACCAAAAGGTCACGTGTATGTATTTATTTCATTTTATTAAAAGTATCTTATATATGAATGTTAAAAAAAAGTGCAGTGAAAAGAAGGACCAGGGGAGACATGAAAGCAGTGTTACAATATTTGAGGGTCTGCTACAAAGAAGAGGGGGTCAACTTATTTTCCAAAGCAGGACAAGAAGCAACGGGTGGAAATTAATCACAGAGAGAAGCAACCTGGAACTAAAGAGGAATTTCCTATCGTTGAGAACAATCAAGCTGTGGAACAGTTTGCCTTCAGAAGATTGTGGATGCCCCATCATTGGAGGCTTTCAAGAAGAGACTGGACAGCTAGTTGTCTGAAATGTTATAGGACAGGGGTCTTCAAACGTGGCCCTTTCATGACTGGTGGACTTTAACTCCCAGAATTCCTCAGTCAGCCATTTTGAGGAAACTGCAGGATTGGACCAGACCAGGGGTCTTCAAACGTGGCCCTTTCATGACTGGTGGACTTCAACTCCCAGAATTCCTCAGTCGGCCATTTTGATGAAACTGCAGGATTGGATCCAGACCAGGGGTCTTCAAACGTGGCCCTTTTATGACTGGTGGACTTAAACACCCAGAATTCCTCAGTCGGCCATTTTGATGAAACTGCAGGCTTGAATCCAGACCAGGGCTCTTCAAACTTGGCCCTTTGATGACTGGTAGACGTCAACTTCCAGAATTCCTCAGCCAGGCACACTGGCTGAGGAATTCTGGGAGTTGAAGTCCGCACCTCTTAAAATGGCTGAGGTTGAGAAACACCGGTTTAGCCCTTTCTGAGTTACCATTATTTCCCCCTCACATTATGTCAGGGGTCTTCAAACTTGGCCCTTTGATGACTGGTGGACTTCAACTCCCAGAATTCCTCAGCCAGGCATGCCTGGCTGAGGAATTCTGGGAGTTTACGTCCACCAGTCATCAAAGGGCCAAGTTAGAAGACCCCTGGTCTGGATCCAAGCCTGCAGTTTCATCAAAATGGCCGACTGAGGAATTCTGGGAGCTGAAGTCCACCAGTCATAAAAGGGCCATGTTTGAAGACCCCTGGTGTAGGGTCTTTACTGCTTGGGCAGAGGGTTGGACTAGAGGACCTCCAAGGTCCCTTCCAACTCTGATATTCCTGTTCTACGAGTCTTCCTATGCTGTCTTCTTTCTTTTTTTTTATAAATATTTTTATTTTTATAAAGGTAATAAGGGGATAGGGTCAAAAAGAGTAAGACAACGGGAAGCATACAAAAAGTTTAGACCAGGGAAAAGGGATAACAC
Source organism: Crotalus tigris (assembly GCF_016545835.1). Lineage (NCBI taxonomy): Eukaryota > Metazoa > Chordata > Lepidosauria > Squamata > Viperidae > Crotalus > Crotalus tigris. Next base: position 164,624 of record NW_024100468.1, on the reverse strand, counting down.
AAAAGTGGGATTAATCCCACAAAATAACATTGCTTCAGCAAGTCTACCAGTCCGGGTTTACATATTAAATCTTAATAATTACTCTATTATTAAACAACTTTTTCTATAATCACGTAAATAACAAAGCAGTCAATAAATCTCATTCATTTCACTACTTAATAATGCTTAATTTTAATTAATTATAATCACTTTAAAATAGTAATATACTACATATTAATTACAGTTTACCATATTATTTAAGAACACAAATATACAAAGAGGAAGAAGAAGAAGAAAAAGAAGAAGAAAAAGAAGAAGAAGAAAAAGAAGAAGAAGAAGAAGTAGTAGAAGAAGAAGAAGAAGAAGAAGAAGAAGAAGAAGAAGAAGAAGAAGAAGAAGAAGAAGAAGAAGAAGAAGAAGAAGAAGAAGAAGAAGAAAAAAGTACAAGTTCATACAAATAATCATGGAATATAAATACAAATTATCAATTATCTCTTTAAATTTCATAACCTTTTCTCACTCTAGCGTATTTCTAACCAATGATAAAAATTTCCCCATGTTTTAAAGCAAATTGTGTCTTCTTTCTCTTTCATTTCTAAAGTCAGTCTATCCATTTCTCTGTGCTGCCTTCTTTCTGTGTGTCTTGTCTTGTGGGCAGATGTCCTGTGGGAGTGGAGTGAGGTCGTCCCTCAGAGGACCGTTCCATCCACAGACATGCAAAGCCAACAGCATAGGCTGTATCACCAATAAATCTCCTTTCTCCAACACTGTTTTATTGTCTGCTGCCCAGAGTCAACCTTTAGGAGATGGGTGGTCATGTGAGTTTGATGGGTGGATGAGTTTTATTGATGGGTGGATGGGTGGGTGGATTAAAATCCCCGTAATGATTACAGAATTACAGAATAACAGTGTTGGAAAGGACCTTGGTGGCCTTCTAGTCCAACCCCCTGCTCAAGCAGGAGATCCTCTACCATTTGTGAGAAATGGCTGTCCAATGATAATGACCGTATCCACTGGTGGGATTCAACCGGTTCGCACCGGTTCCGGGGAACCAGTAGCTAAATGTTGTTGAGTTTGGAGAACTGGCTGAACCCACGTTGCTTCTGGAAGTGTATTCTCAGAGGCCTGGAGGAGGCCTCCCAGGCCTAGAACGGCCCGCAGGAAGTGCATGGATGTTAGTTCCGGAAGTCCATTCTAGACCTCGGAGACCCAGGCCTACATCCATGCAGAGAACCGGTTGTTCAGATATTTGAATCCCACCACTGACCTTATCTACTAGGGTAATACAATGATGGGCTTAGCTAGTAAGATAAGAAAACATCTACCAATAGAAGGGGAATATTTGTAGCTCAGAATAGAATAGAGCTGGAAGGGACCTTGGAGGTCTTCTAGTTCTGCTCCCCGCTTAAATAGGAGAACCTATGCCATCTCAGACAAGTGACTGTCCAGTATCTTCTTAAAAATCTCCAGTGATGAAGAGCTCATGATTTCTGGAGGCAACTTCTGTTCTACTGGTTAATTGTCCTCCCCGTCAGGAAGTTTCTCCTTAATTCCAGGTTGCTTCTCTCTTTGATCAGTTTCCAACCATTGTTTCTTGTCCTTCCCTCTGGTGCTCTGGTGAACAACCTGGCCCCCTCTTCCTTGTGGCAGCTCCTCAGATACTGGAACACTGCTATCATGTCTCCCCTATTTCTTCTTTTCTTTAGACTAGCCGAACCCAAGTCCTGCAGCCGTTCTTCATACGCCTCAACGTCTCCAGGCCTTTGATCATCTTAGTTGCTCTTCTCTGAACTTTTTCCAAGGTCTCAGCATCTTTTTTGTGGTATGGTGACCAAAATTGGTTGCAGTATTTCAGGTGTGGTGTGACTAGGGTTTTATAAAACGGTACCAATACTTTGTGAGATCTTGATTCTATGCCTCTGTTTAACTGTGGGGTCCTTGGTGCTCTCAAAACTTGGCTGTTTTCTTACAGATGTTTCATTACCCAGCTATGTAACATCATCAGTGCTAGAAGGGGCTGGGCCTTGCAGGGGGGGAGGAGGAGGAGGAGGAGGAGGAGAAGAAGGAGGAGGAGGAGGAGAAGGAGGAAGACTATGGGGTCCTTGGTGCCCTCAAAACTTGGCTGTTTTCTTACAGATGTTTCATTACCCAGCTATGTAACATCATCAGTGCTAGAAGGGACTGGGCCTTGCAGGGGAGGAGGAGGAGGAGAAGGAGGAGGAGGAGGAGGAGGAGGGGGGGGAGAAGAAGGAGGAGGAGGAGGAGAAGGAGGAGGACTATGGGGTCCTTGGTGCTCTCAAAACTTGGCAGTTTTCTTACAGATGTTTCATTACCCAGCTATGTAACATCAGTGCTAGAAGGGAGTGGGTCTTGCAGGGGAGGAGGAGGAGGAGGAGGAGGAGGAGGAGGAGGAGCAGCAGCAGGAGCAGGAGCAGGAGGAAGAGGACGACAACCATGGGGTCCTTGGTGCTCTCAGAGCTTGGTGGTTTTCTTGCAGATGTTTCATTACCCAACTATGTAACATTATCAGTGCTAGAAGGGAGTGGGGTTTGCTTTATGTTTATATATAAATGGCAGTAAACCATACCACAAACAAGGAACTACCAACTCAGACAAACAGTAATCAATAGCCTAATCCAAATACCCACAAAGATTTCTTCCACCCACACTGCCAGGTCAAGCCACTACTACTACTACGTATAAAATGAGAGCTAACCCCACTCCCTTGTAGCCCTGGTGATGTTACTTTGTTGGGTAATGAAATGTCTGCAAGAAAGCAACTGAGCTCAAAGAGCATCCAGGGGCCCACAATGAAAATTCTGCCATGCAAATAATAATCCAGTGAAAATTCCAACGATTCAACGGGCCATCCCTGAAGTTTATATATTGCCGCAGTCATCATAATTTTGCTGCCCTTTTCAAGTCCTTGAAATTATTTCCATCTGCTTTTCCTTCGTTGGACAGGTTTGGATGTGAAGCTAATTCTCCTTTCTCCTCCCAATTTCGTTGAACTGCACATCCCAATCAGCAGAGTTTATCGCCACCCAAAAGAGTTATGCTAAGGCTGGCTTACATGATAGTTTATTCAAACAATTTATAATTAAACTAGGGAATATAATTATCCCTGGATCAATAATACATAAACTCAAGTACAGCTAATCGCTCTTGGATGCGTTGATAAATTAAAGTTATTTAAAAATAAAAAAAGCACAAAATTGGTGCCTGATTTGTTCAAGTGCCATGGTGGTGAGCGATGAAATAGATGCATATGTTAATCAGAGGTTCCATAAAACAAAATTTTAAATGTGATAGCATGTATTTCTTTGCAATATTTATGCGCTGGCCACTGCTAAAGCTCGCAAGAAAATTGCATGTGATTTTACCGAAATGCATTTATGCAGATTATAAACACACAGTACAAAATGACTCCTGTTATAGCTGTGCCTACCAACATATCAAACGTGCTTTCGGGCAGTGTTTTATCAATGTATAATATACATGTGTATACACAGGCTTTTGCTTACTTTTTATTATTATTATTAAGGGGCAATATTTTAGAGGATCAAGACTGTAAATATGTGAACTAGGGCAGCTGGCCCCGAGTGCTTTGCATAAAATGTGTTTAATGCTTTGCAAAAGCGACAGAGAAGGATTTGCAATTAATCAATTCCAAATCTCTGAACTTTGAGGGGGAAAAAAATGTAGGACAAATCTGATAGAATGTAATAAGCAGCTGGATCCCTGAAGGAATGGATTCCAGAGGAGTAAGGAGGCAACTGTTGTGATTCCATGCCAGCCAGTGGACACGGCAGCTGAGTCCAGGGAATCAGAGGAGGAGGAGGTCAGAGGAGGAGGAGGAGGGGCCTGGAGAGCCATCAGAGTCGGAGGAAGGCTCTGATGAGCTCCAGGACTTACAATCCGATGAAGAGCCTGGCCCCTCCACTCGTGCTCAGGCTGAGACCTAGCCTTGCTGGGAAGCTAAGTCAGACTCTGAGGACCCACAGCTGGAAGACATCATAGACGTTCGCAAAAGCAAACAGACAACAAGAGTAGGACAGAGGGAGGCAATGGTGCGGTTCCAAGGGGGGAGGAGATGACATTGAGAAACCATGCCTTGGGGCTGCATAATAAAAAGGGATGGTGTGGGTGGTGCTGGTTGCTGAAGGCAACCGTTTGCAAAGGTCTCAAGTTTCATGGAATCCTGTTCTGTTTGCCTTGCCTTTGGACAATTCTCCATTTGAATCATGCTTTGTTTGCCTCTGCTTTTGGGACATTTTGCAGGTCTGTACATAATAATAAAAGGGGTTTGTTTTTCCTGCCTTTCCAGCCTAATTGTTAAAAGAGGGGTTTGTCCTTGTGAGTTAACAAGGACTCACATAGGCTGGGACAGTACAGCAACTTAGTGTGGATATTACATGCAAGAGAAAGAGGATGAAGACAGTCTCTCCCTAATACTTCACAGACTGATGAATTCTGCGAGATGAAGTCCGCACACAGTGGCGGAGGAATTATGGGATTTGAAGTCCATACATGACGTTGCTGACCTATAGGCAGGAATCTTGCCTGCATATTTATTAGATATAACCTGTGAACTGCTAGAGAGGATTTGCCGTTGTCCTTTTTCTACATTCCAAGAATTCGAAGTGGCATTGTCTCTTTGCTCCTTAGCAAAGAATAGGAATAGCAGTAGCACTTAGACTTTTATATTGCTTCACAGAGCTTTACAGCCCGCTCTAAGTGGTTTTACAGCATATTGTCAACCCAACCATCTGGGTCCTCATTTTACCCACCTCGGAAGGATGGAAGGCTGAGTCAACCGGCCGTTTGTTTGGCCCAGTTGCAAACATCTCTGGGGATCCCTGATCTAATGTATTTGCCACCCATGTCTCCATCTGAAGCAACTCTGAGTGGTTTACAATAGGAGTAAATATACAAATGTCCAAACAATATTGTTGTTGTTGTTGTTAATTGCGAAGTCGTGTCCGACCCATCGCGACCCCATGGACAACATTCCTCCAGGTCTTCCTGTCCTCTACCATCTTCTGGAGTCCATTTAAATTCACACCTACTGCTTCAGTGACTCCATCCAGCCATCTCATTCTCTGTCGTCCCCTTCTTCTATTGCCCTCAATCTTTCCCAGCATTAGGCTCTTCTCCAGTGAATCCTTCCTTCTCATTAGGTGGCCAAAGTACTTGAGTTTCAACTTCAGGATCTGGCCTTCTAAAGAGCAGTCGGGATTGATCTCTTCTAGGACCGACCGGTTTGAACGCCTTGCAGTCCAAGGGACTCGCAGGAGTCTTCTCCAGCACCACAGTTCAAAGGCCTCAATTCTTTTGCGCTCAGCCTTTCTTATGGTCCAACTTTCACAGCCATACATTGCAACTGGGAAAACCATGGCCTGGACTATACGCACTTTTGTTGGCAGGGTGATGTCTCTGCTTTTTAGAATGCTGTCTAGATTTGCCATAGCTTTCCTCCCCAGGAGCAAGCGTCTTTTAATTTCTTGGCTGCAGTCCCCATCTGAGGTGATCTTTGAGCCCAGAAAAATAAAATCTGTCACTACCTCCATTTCTTCCCCATCTATTTGCCAGGAATTGAGAGGGCCGGATGCCATGATTTTGGTTTTCTTAATGTTGAGTTTCAAGCCAACTTTTGCACTCTCCTTCTTCACCCGCATCAAGAGGCTCTTTAGTTCCTCTTCACTTTCTGCCATTAGAGTGGTATCATCTGCATATCTTAGGTTGTTGATATTTCTCCCGGCAATCTTAATTCCAACTTTTGATTCATCTAGCCCTGCCTTTCTCATGATGTGCTCTGCATATAAGTTAAATAGGCAGGGCGACAGTATACAGCCTTGCCGGACTCCTTTTCCAATTTTGAACCAATCAGTGGTTCCGTGTTCGGTTCTCACTGTTGCTTCTGGACCCGCATATAGGTTTCTCAAGAGACAAATGAGATGGTCTGGTACTCCCATCTCTTTAAGAACTTGCCACAATTTGTTGTGATCCACACGATCAAAGGCTTTTGCATAGTCAATGAAGCAGAAGTAGATGTTTTTTCTGGAACTCCCTAGCTTTCTCCATGATCCAGCGTATGTTGGCAATTTGATCTCTAGTTCCTCTGCCTCTTCGAAATCCTGCCTGTACTTCTGGTAGTTCTCGATCCACATACTGCTTGAGTCTAGCTTGTAGGATTTTAAGCATAACTTTACTAGCATGTGAAATGAGTGCAGTGGTGCGATAGTTTGAACATTCTTTGCATTGCCTTTCTTTGGAATTGGAATATAAACTGACCTTTTCCAATCCTGTGGCCACTGTTGAGTTTTCCAAATTTGCTGGCAAATTGAGTGTAGCACTTTTACTGCATCTTCTTTTAAGATTTTGAATAGCTCAGCTGGAATACTGTCACCTCCACTAGCTTTGTTGTTGCTCAGATTTTCTAAGGCCCATTTCACTTCACATTCTAGGATGTCTGGTTCGAGGTCAGTGACCATCTCATTGTGGTTATCTGGGATGTTAAGCTCATTCTTGTATAGTTCTTCTGTGTAGTTTTGCCATCTCTTCTTAATCTCTTCTGCCTCTGTTAGGTCTCTGCCATTTTGGTCCTTTATCATGCCCATCTTTGCATGAAACGTTCCCTTCATATCTCCAATTTTCTTGAAGAGATCTCTGGTCCTCCCTATTCTGTTGTTTTCTTCTATTTCTTTGCACTGTTCATTTAAGAAGGCATTCTTATCTCTTCTAGCTACTCTCTGGAATTCTGCATTCAATTGGGTGTATCTTTCTCTTTCTCTTTTGCCTTTCGCTTCCCTTCTTTCCTCAGCTATTTGCAAAGCTTCCTGAGACAGCCATTTTGCTTTCTTGCATTTCTTTTTCTTTGGGATGGTTTTAGTTGCTACCTCTTGTACAATGTTGCGAACTTCCATCCATAGTTCTTCAGGCACTCTGTCTATCAGATCCAGTTCCTTAAATCTATTTGTCACCTCTACTGTATATTCATCAGGAATATGATTTAGTTCATACCTGAGTGGCCTAGTGCTTTTCCCTACTTTTTTCAATTTAAGCCTAAATTTTGCAACGAGAAGCTCATGATCTGAGCCACAGTCAGCTCCTGGTCTTGTTTTTACTGACTGTATAGAGCTTCTCCATCTTTGGCTGCAGAGTACATAGTCAATCTGATTTCTATGTTGACCGTCTGGTGATGTCCATGTGTAGAGCCGTCTCTTGGGTTGTTGGAAAAGAGTGTTTGTTATGACCATCGTATTCTCTTGACAAAATTCTATTAGCCTGTGCCCTGCTTCATTTTGTACTCCAAGGCCAAACTTGCCTGTTATTCCGGTTATCTTTTGGCTTCCTACCTTAGCATTCCAATCCCCCATGATGATAAGGACATCATTTTTTGGTGTTAATTCTATAAGGTGCTGTAGGGCTTCATAAAACTGGTCAATTTCATCCTCTTCAGCACCAGTGGTTGGGGCATAGATTTGGACTACTGTGATATTGAATGGTTTGCCTTGGATTCGAATTGAGATCATTCTGTCATTTTGGGGATTGTATCCCAGTATTGCTTTTCCTATTCTTTTATTGACTATGAAGGCTACTCCATTTCTTCTGAGGGATTCTTGCCCACAGTAGTATACCTGATGGTCATCTGAGTTAAATTCACCCATTCCTGTCCATTTTAGTTCGCTGATTCCTAAGATGTCGATGTTCAGTCTTGTCATCTCTTTTTTGACTACGTCTAGCTTGCCTTGATTCATGGATCTTACATTCCAGGTTCCTATGGAGAAAAAATCTTTACAGCATCGGACTTTCCTTTCACCACCAGATATATCCACAGCTGAGCGTCCTTTCGGCTTTGGCCCAGTCGCTTCATTCTTTCTGGCGCTACTAGTACTAGCCCTCTGCTCTTCCCCAGTAGCATATTGGACACCTTCCGACCTGAGGGGCTCATCTTCCAGCGTCATATCTTTTTTCCTTTTAGTACTGTCCATGGGGTTTTCATGGCAAAGATACTGGAGTGGTTTGCCATTTCCTTCTCCAGTGGATCACATTTTGTCAGAACTCTCTGCTATAACCTGTCCGTCTTGGGTGGCCCTGCACGGCATAGCTTATAGCTTCATTGAGTTACGCAAGCCCCTTCGCCACGACAAGGCAGTAATCCATAAAGGGGCAGTAATCCATAAAGGGGTTTATTACAAACATGTAAACAATTATAAATATGACAAGAGATTTAAATTACAACAAATTAAAACAGACTATAAAACATAGGTTTGGAGGAGAGATGTGTGTGTGTGGGGGGGGGTGTCTTTTATGTTAATGCACTAACCACCTCCAGCCAGTGTCTTCTCCTTCAGGATTCCAAGCTAACCAGCATAGCCAGGTTTAAGGCCTTTCCTGAAAGCTAAAAGAGAGTGGGCAGATCTTATATCATATGGGAAGAAGTTCCAAAGAGCAGGAAAAGTGGACCCACCAGCTGTAATTTCTTGGTGGATGGGATCCACAGTAGGCCCCTTCTGCCTGCATGAGTGGGGCGGGCCAATCCCATTTGGGGAAAGACAATTCTGCAGGTATCCTGGACCCATGCCATAAAGGCCTTTTAAAGCAATAACCAACACCTTGAAATGCACCCAGAAGTAGATCAGAAACCAATGCAACTGTGGTGTTACATGTGCCACCCTAGGATCCTCCAAAACTGTGGCAGCCAGTATCACTGATTGATCATTTGTGTGGGAAGAAAAATCAGGTCCAGTTCCAAGCTGGGAGTAAGATACTGGAAATAAAATGGAGGCTAAGATGCTGGAAATTAAATGGAGGCTGCTTAGGAAAGAAGTTTTCTGTTTACTGATGAACAGAACCAACAACAGCATATAGTTGTAGGACAGCTGGCCAAAATGGAGTTTACAGTAGGTGGGTTTTTATACATTCTTTGGGGCTTTGTGCTTGGGATGCCTGTTGTGAAATGTACGTTGACCTGTGTAAAGATGTGTCCTTTAATATTTGAATGGCTGTTGCCAGATTCCTATGGGATCATGTAGGGGTCATGGCTGGCTCTTCAGGAGAAAGGGGAAATGCAAATCCTAGGTGTTTGTCTGAGCTAATCTTGTCAACTTTTGGCTTGTCTAATTGTGTTGCTTATCTGGAGTCTCTGTTTGCTCTTTGCTTATGAATAGACTGGCCCAGTTTTTCTGAATATCCATTCAAAATCTCCTAACCGCTGGCCTTTTTGCTTGAGGTATTTTTTCCTATAGCAAGAAGACTGGGGCTGCTTTCTGCCTTTCTTAAGATTTTTTTTCTCCATTTATCCTTTGGGGGAATATTTCTATCCTGCCCCTTTTTAATATTAAGAATAAATAATATTTTAATATGGTGAGGGGAGGCTTCCTACATTTATATGTTCAAGAAGTTGCTCTTAATATCTAGACTGAACCCATTTCCTTGTAGCTTTCAACCACTTGGTTTGGTCCTAGCCTATGTAGCAATGAAGAAGATATCCACACCGTCTTCTATGTGACAACCTTTCAAATAAAAAAGTACAGATTGGGTGAGACCTGGCTTAAAAACAGCAACTGTGAGAGGGACCTTGGAGTCCTAGTGGACGATCACTTGACCATGAGCCAGCAATGTGTAGCAGCAACCAAAAAAACTAATACATTCCTGGGTTGCATAAACAGAGGCATAGAATCCAAATCACGCGAAGTATTAGTACTGCTTTGTAAACCTTAGTGAGACCACAACTGGAATACTGCAACCAATTGTGGTCGCCATATTACAAAAAAGATGTTGAGACTTTGGAAAAAGCTCAGAGAAAATCAACTAAAATGATTGAAGGCCTGGAGACTAAAACATATGAAGAACAGCTGCAGGACTTGGGTTTGGCTAGTCTAAAGAAAAGAAGAAACGGGTGACATGATAGCAGTGTTCCAGTATCTGAGGGGCTGCCACAAGGCAGAGGGGGTCAGGTTGTTCACCAAAGCACCCGAGGGCAGGAAGAGAAACAATGGTTGGAAACTGATCAAAGAGAGAAGCAACCTGGAATTAAGGAGAAACTTCCTAACAGTGAGAACAATTAACCAGTGGAACAGCTGGCCTTCATAAATTGTGGGTGCTCCATCACTGGAGGTTTTTAAGAAGAGACTAGACAATCACTTGTCTGAAATGGTATAGATTCTCCTGCTCAAGCAGGGGGCTGGACTAGAAGACCTCCAAGGTCCCTTCTAGTTCTATTCTATTTTCTAAGTATTTGAAGACTGCTGTCATATCTCCCCTCAGTCAACTCTCCTGTAGGTTAAAAATATCTAGTTTGTTTACCTTTTCCACTACTGCCTCTTTCTCAGTGGCTTAGGATAAGATGCAGATTAAATGCAATCAATATGATTACAGTGTTTGGGAAAGCAGCTGACTGAACTTGGTTGTTGAAATGTCTGTAAGAAAACCACCAAGCTCAGAAAGTATCAACGTCCCTCCTTCATTTCAGCCCTGACCTACACATATTCACCTTTACTGAGATCTCCTGTCTGTCTGAGGAGAATGTTTTGGAGATAAGGAACTTCACAGGAATGAGGAAGAGTTTGCTCGTATGAGGAGAAGTGAATTTGTGCAATATATTCCATAGATTTGTAGACCCGTAGCTGGAAGGAGTTACGTAAGTGAGCAACGATGACCCTTTGCTTAGTGTAGAAATTAAAATTGTAGAAATATGGAAATGGATGATTAGCCTCCTCTTGAGGGCATTCAGTGACCAGGTTTGACTGCTGAATTGTTCTCACTGTTAACAAGTTTTCCATAACGTCCAGTCATAATCTCCTTCCTTTAACAATTCCTATTTTTCCATGCTGTTTAGCTTGGGACAATGGGGAACAGAAATAATAATAATAATAATAGAATTAGACGAACTGCAAAGGTTTACCCAGGGCAAAGAAATCAAAGCCTTACAAGAAGTAATTCAGAATGTAGAGGCAAACCAGGGGGAGTTGGCAGTGAAAGAATCCAGTAGAGATATACAACTGTTCTCATTTGGAAACCAGGCACCTCTTCCTCAGGAAGAACAAAACCCTCTAACTAAAGAAATAAAAGAATTGAAACAAAGAATAATTGAGCATCTAGAACAGCACAAAAACAACAGAATAAGGCTGCCTGCATTGAAGCTTGTTCCAAAGAAACAGCTAGCACAAGCATTAAAAGATGCAAATACTGCAATAGCAAGTATAAGCACCAATTCACTGCAAGAAACAAAACAATTAATGTACAGCACAGCTGCAGTTATAACAGAATACCTGGGATGTAAAATCAACAAAAAAGAAAAACAAACAAACAGTGCACCAGAAAAAAAATGGAAGGTTAGACTAGAAAATAAGATCAGCAAGTTAAGATCACATGCAAGCAAGCTAGAACAGATGAAAGAAAAGAAGCTGAAGAACAAGAAGACCAAAGAATACCTAATCAAGAAATACCACTTAGAAACAAGGAAGATCAAGGAAGCACTGGAAATAATAAAGCAACAAATAACAGCTATAGCCAGGAAAATCAGTAGATATGAAGCTCGAATTGCAAACTATAGGCAGAACCTCCAATTTCAATCCAATCAGAAACGTTTCTACCAATCCATCAATGGAGAAACTGCAAGGAATCAGTCAGTACCTGACAAGGAAGAAACAGTGCAATTCTGGAAGCAGGTATGGGATAACCCAAAGAAATACAACAAGGATGCAGCTTGGTTAAAAGAAGTGGATGCAAATAAAACAGAAGTTGAAATGAAAGAACTAGTAATAACAACAAAAATGGTAGAAAAAAGAGCAAAGAAAATCAAAAATTGGTCAGCACCAGGTGAAGATGAACTGCATGGGTTTTGGTTGAAACATCTAACTGTTATACACCCACTCATTGCCAAGCAATTCAACAATATACTACAAGGAGGAGAAATTGAAAAGTGGCTAACAACTGGGAAAACCTACCTAATAATGAAAAATCCAACAAGAGGGGCAACACCAGGTAACTACAGGCCAATTACCTGCTTACCAACAACTTTCAAATTACTAACTGGTGTGGTAGCTGATGCAGTACAACAGCATCTAGTTGAAAACAATCTCTTTCCACCTGAGCAGAAAGGAAACCGCCCCAATAGCAGAGGAACAAAAGATCAACTCCTAATAGACAAAATGATCTTGGAAAACTGCAAGAGAAGGAAGACCAACCTGAATGTGGCATGGATTGACTACAAAAAGGCATTTGACTCTCTGCCACATGATTGGATAATCAAGTGCCTAGAAATAACAGGAGTCAGTAGAAACATCAGAAAATTTGTGCAAAGATCGATGGCACAATGGAAGACACAGTTGCAGATCAATGGTGAGAGGCTGGGAGAGGTTAATATCAAGAGAGGAATATTTCAAGGAGATTCATTATCACCATTACTATTTGTTATTGCACTGTTTCCTCTGTCAACAATACTGAATAACTCAGGACATGGCTATCAAACATCAAAAACATCTGCCAGACTATCCCACCTCCTTTATATGGATGATCTGAAGCTGTATGGAAAAACATCATCTGAAATAGAATCGCTGCTCAACACTGTCCGTATATATAGCCAAGATATTGTAATGGAGTTTGGCTTGGACAAATGTGCCACACTTACTATCAAACAAGGAAAAATAGTGAAAACTGAAGGAATCAAGATGCCCCACGAAAATAACATTAAGAGTCTGGATGAGGAAGAGTACTACAAATACTTGGGTATCCTTCAAGCTGACAACATCAAGCACACTGAAGTCAAGAAAAAGATTAGAGGTGAATACATCAAGAGAGTGAAGAAGATCTTAAAGTCCAAACTCAATGGAGGAAATACCATAAAGGCAATCAACACCTGGGCAATCCCAGTCATTAGGTACACAGCTGGAATAGTGGACTGGACTCAAGCAGAACTAAAAGCAATGGATAGGCAGACCAGAAAAATAATGACAATGAATCATGCCCTTCATCCACGCAGTGACATTGATAGACTTTATCTACCAAGGCAAATAGGTGGGCGTGGAATGCTACAAGTACATCAGATGGTTGAAGAAGAAAAAATGGCTTTGGAAGAATATCTGAAGAACAATGATGAAGATGCACTGAAATTAGTATATCAGGAAGGCTTACTAACTACTGGAGAGACCAAACTGGCCTACAAGAAAGACCAAATGAAGAACAGAATAGAGGCATGGGAAGACAAAGCACTACATGGCCAATACATGAAAAAAATAGCTGGGAAAGCAGATAATAATAAAACCTGGCAATGGCTAAGAGCAGGAAAATTGAAGAAAGAGACCGAGGGACTAATTCTGGCTGCACAAGACCAAGCCTTAAGGACAAATGCATACAAAGTCAAAATTGAGAAGACAGCAACAGACAGTAAGTGCCGCCTATGCAAAGAAGCTGAAGAAACAGTGGACCACTTGGTAAGCTGTTGCAAGAAGATTGCACAGACTGATTACAAGCAGCGGCATGACAAAGTAGCAACAATGGTGCATTGGAAGATCTGCAAAAAATATCATTTGCCTGTAAGCAAAAACTGGTGGGATCATAAAATAGAGAAAGTCATAGAAAATGATAAAATTAAACTGCTCTGGGACTTCAGAATTCAAACAGACAAGCACCTGCAACATAACACCCCAGACTTAACAATTGTCGATAAGAAAGACAAAAAAGTCTGGATAGTGGACGTGGCAGTGCCTGGAGACAGCAGAATAGACGAGAAAGAACTGGAGAAGATAACAAAATACAAAGACCTACAAATAGAAATAGAAAGACTGTGGCAAAAGCAAGCAAGGGTAGTACCAATAGTCATAGGCTCCTTGGGTGCAATCCCAAAACAACTGGAGCACCACTTGAACACCATTGGCATTGACAAATTTGCTATTAGTCAATTGCAAAAGGCGGCCTTATTAGGAACTGCTTCCATCCTGCGACGATACCTGTAATACCATCAAACATCCACATCTGCCTATCCCAGGTCCTGGGTAAGGACTCGATAGGTAGACAAAATGCCAAATCCAGTCTGAACATCTGGCTGACTGTGCGATGATCGATAATAATAATAATAATAATAAAAACTTGGAAGGGATGTTGGAGGTCATCTAGTCCAACCCCCTGCTCAGGCAAGAAACCCTATACCATTTCAGACAAATGGCTGTCCAGTCTCTTCTTAAAGACTTCCAGTGTTGGAGCATTCACCGCTTCTGGAGGCAGGTGGTTCCACTGGTTAATTGTTCTCACCGTCAGGAAATTCCCTCTTAGTTCTAGGTTGCTTCTCTCCTTGATTCATTTCCATCCATTACTTCTTGTCCTGCCCTCAGGCGCTTTGGAGAAGAGCTTGACTCCCTCTTCTTTGGGGCAACCCCTGAGATATTGGAAGACTGCTGTCATGTCCCCCCCTGGTCCTTCTCTTCATTAAACTATATATACCCAATTCCAGCAGCCTTTCCTTATATGCTTTAGCCTCCAGTTCCCTAATCATCTTTGTTGCTCTTCTCTGCACTCTTTCTAGAGTCTCAACATCTTTTTTACACCGTGGTGACCAAAACTGGTTGCAGGATTCCAAGTGTGGCCTGACTAAGGCATTGTAAAGTGGTATTAATACTTCACGTGATCTTGATTCTATCCCTCTGTTAATGCAGCCCAGCACTGTGGATCTAGATCTTGGTGTAATATCCTTTCACTTATTTGAATGTATAATGTCCCGCTCAGCCTTATCTTCTCAAAGTTCCTAGTTTCTTCCAGCTCTCTGAGATTTAGTTTCTACGTCTCTGATAATCCTGACTGTCCTTAACAAAATAACAGAGTTAGGAGGGATCTTGGAGGTCTTCTAGTCCAACCCTCTCTCAAACAGGAGACCCTCTACCATTCTGGACAAACAGCTCTCCAATCTCTTCTTAAAAGCCTCTAGTGATGGCATTCACAAATTCTGGAGGCAGGGTGTTCCACTGATTAATTATTCTGTCAGGAAATTTCTCCTTAGATCCAAGTTTGCTTCTCTCCTTGATTAGTTTCCATCCATTGCTTCTTGACCTGCCTTCAGGTGCTTTGGAGAATAGGATGACCTCCTCTTCTTTGTGGCAGCCCTTCAAATTTTGGAAGACTGCTATCATACCACTCCTAGTCCTTCTTTTCACTAGACTAGACCTACTCAGCTCCTGCAACCATCCTTTGAGCTTTGTCCAGTTTCTCTGAATTCTTATTAAAGTATGAGGTCAATGTCTCAGGTGGGTCTGGCAAATGCAGTGGAATAATTATTTCCCATGATTTAGCAATTAAACATTTACTGATGTAGCATTAAATTATATTTTCCTTTTGGATGCTACATCACACTCTCCATTAACATTAAGTCTGTAATCAACTGCTACTTCAATACATACATACATACATACATACATACATACATACATACATACATATATATATATTACCAGCGCTATGGACAAGCTAGGTGTTTCCGTTCTACATCCATCCATTTTATTTCTGTTTCCTAAATGAACAACATTGCAGTTGACTGCTTACATTTCATTCTGTAATTTTCAGCCAATTTATCTGTCCTATCAAGACCACTTTGAATCTTATTTCTGTCTACTAGGATATTAGTTATCTTTCCAACCCAACTTTGCCAACTAAATATTTGATAAGCATTTTCTCCAGGTCCTCCTCAATGTCATTTATAAAAATGCTAAAGAATATGGGTCTTGTGATTGACTATTCTGACAGCTTCTCAATATCTTATTCCAATTTGATGAGGAATATTTGAGGAGAAGCGGTAATATCTACATAATTGTTATACCATCACCTAATCAGAGTATCATGAAAAGTATCATGATGTACAAACCATTAATAGATAAACTAAGATAAATTATTTAGACAGCATTCGCATAGACTACTAAGGAAGCTATCCATCTAGAAGAAGAAGAAGAAAAAGAAGAAGAAGAAGAAGAAGGAGGAGGAGGAGGAGGAGGAGGAGGAGGATGAAGAAGAAGAAGAAGAAGGATAAAAGAGGCAGCTTAGTTAGTGGTTAAGGTATTAGGCTAGAAAGCAAGAGGCTATGTTCAAGTCTCACCTGGGTGGCCTTGGACCAATCCATCTCTCTCAGCTCAGCCCACCTCACAGGATTGTTGTTGTGGAGAAACTAGGAGGGGTAGCCTATGTTGGATATGTTCTCCATCTTGAGTAAAAATAATTAAGACAGGAAAAAGAAAGAAAGAAAGAAAGAAAGAAAGAGAAAGGAAGGAAGGAAGATACAGAAAGAAAGAGAAAGAAAGAGAGTGAACGAAAGAAAGAGAGAGAGAGAAAGTGAAAGACAGAGAAAGAAAGAAAACAAAAGAGAAAGAAAAAGGAAGGAAGGAAGGAAGGAAGGAAGGAAGGAAGGAAAGTAACAATTGACAATTCATGCTAACTTTCAGAAAAAAAATCACAAATTTTTCAGAAAATAATAGCATTGTTTTTGTTTTTTTGTCTTCTGTTGAATTTCCTCAGACAGACAAATTTTCTAGTCTCCCCTTTTCTCCTTTTTGAAGGTTGGGATAATATTTGCTGTCTTCCAAGGGCCTGATATTTTTCAGCTCTTCTCTCATAATTCTCAGAGACAAAGACAATGCATAAATCTCCACCCAAATTATTAGAAGATTGTCTCTCTTCTTAGAATGTTATTCATAAGGCTCTGGTTATTTAAACTCACTCAAAAATAAGTGTTATTCCCAACTAGATTTCTATTAATTTCAGGGTTATTTTCTGTTTCCTCTTCACCACTGCCGGCTGGAACAAAATACCCCTTCACTGGTACAATAGGAGCTGAAATATTTCATTTTTCTATTTCCCCTCTCCTACCATTTTCCACTAAACCAGTGTTTCTCAACCTTGACAATTTTAAGGCATGTGGACTTCAACTCCCAGAATTCCACAGCCAGCAATGCTGGCTGTGGAATTCTGGGAGTTGAAGTCCACATGCCTTAAAATTGTCAAGGTTGAGAAACACTGCACTAAACTGGAGCATCAGTGAATTGCCTTGAAAACGGTCCTTGATGCCTTCCAGAGAAACCCTGTCTCATTGTTTAAATACTTCAGCGTGTTGCTTGCTTTAATTAGGCCCAAATTAGCAACATAAATGAGTGCAATTGCATACATATTTAAATATATTAAATCCATTGTGAAAAGAAGGGAAAGCAGTCATTCAGCACACAGAACATAATCAACAAAGGATAATATCCCTTTAAAGAAAGCAGAAAGTGTAAGATGTTAAGAAAAAGACACAGGCATGTCTTGAGCAGAGGTCTGAAGCTGCAGGACCCAGCTTGACAAACTCGTGAGTTTATTGCTTCTTATATACTTGTTACATACATAGGCTTTACCATTAAATGCTGACATTTTACATTCATAAGTTTAACCATTAGATGCTGACATAAAGTTTCTTCATTGGAAAATTCCTTCATATAAGCAACTATTTTCTAGTAACACATTACATGGTCAAAGACCAGGTAAGAACAAATACAGGTAGATCAAAAGGAGAAAGAACTGACAAAGACAGGAAGAGATAGGAAGGAACTTAAGCATATTATCTGTTTAGGTAGGTGAGGCATTAAGTCAAAAGGGGATGACCTTCTGACTACTTCATTGGGACAAAGGGTGTCAAAAAGTGATGAGGTTTGTGGGGGGGGGGAAGCATGGCAGTTTGCTGCGCGTGCATTTTTCCCCACAAGAAAGTAGGCTGCTGTAGAAACCAGGACAGCATTTTTCAATTCTTGAAGTCCATTCATTCATTCATTCATTCATTCATGGTAAATAGTGAGGAAATATGTGGATATTGCCCCTTAGTTCTATGTAGTAGTAGAACTAAAATAGTAATAAAGTTGGAAGGGAGGCAGGAAACCCTACACCATTTCGGACAAATGGCTGTCCAGTCTGTTCTTAAAAACTTCCAGTGTTGGAGCATTTACTGCTTCTGAAGGCAGGTTGTTCCACTGATTAATTGTTCTCAGTGTCAGGAAGTTTCTCCTTAATAATAATAAGTATACACCGACTATTTTTATTTTTATAAAGCAAATCAATCCAAAATTCTAATCTGATGCATAAATTTGAAACCTAAGTGGCCATACTCAAATTATCTTATTGTGGACACTTCATCCACATCTGGAGAAAGCTCCGAGGATGGGAAAGATAGACGGAAAGAGAAGAAGGGATTGACCTGCTAAAAGTTGGATGGACTCGGGAACACTGTTGGAAGATCCAAAAGACAGATGAATGCATCTATGTGGTCACTAAAAGTTGACAGTTGACTTACTTTAAAATCTAAGCAACAGATGGAAAATCAGGGTGTAGATCTATCATGGTGGACATATAGTAGTGGCCAAAATTGTGGAAACATTTTGGGAAAAGTGTACAGTAGGAATGCCACTTTTGGTTAAGTTTCCACCCATTTTTCTTCTAATTTCTTTATAACTGCAGCCTTGTTCACTTAATAATATTATTTTACATTGCTTTCTGGGCAACCAGTCAATTCTTTGCACCATGACTTTAATTTTATGACATTTTACAAGCTCACTAAATGAAAGAACACACACAAAAAAAACCAACTGACTTGATAGCGATCACATAACACACTGACAAATGTCTTCCTCTCAGCTTCAATATAGGATATCAATAACTGAATTCTACCATGATCTGATTGGCTCATTGCCAAAACAAGATGACACCTGATTGGCTCTCTAAACATTCATGCTCATTGGCTACAATCAGGTGAAGGAAAGCTACCTGAGATCAACCTAAGCAAGTTGTGTTTCCTTTTTCTAGTTATTTGGCTATAACTTTTCCTAGAATACAGTACAGATAATTGAACAAACTTTGTTGTGCTATATTCTTGATTAAATTATTTTCCCATTCATATATAATTTTATGGTATTACTCAAAAAAAGTGGTGTTATTAGCCATCAAACCTCAAAAATACACTTTTCCCAAAAGGTTTTCACAATTTTGGCCACTACTGGACTTATTAATGCAAGTTAGATATGCTAAAGATGTCAAACTTCCTGGATTTTATAAAGAGTAGACTTTGTTTGATCAGACATTATTAACCTCTGATGAGAAACTAATTAAGAAAATATATAACTTTTTATTGAATTTGAAAATGAAAAATGAACAAGTTAAAGAAACAGTGACAACATGGGCAAAAAACTTTGGATATAACATAGAATTAGAAAAATGGCAAAACTTGTGGGAAATAAATTTATAAACTGACAATGGCAGCTTCTTATAAAGAAAATTTATATAAAAACATTTTATAGATGGCACTTGCCACCAGCAAGGTTGGCAAAAATGTTTAAAAATATGTCAGGTAGATGTTGGAAATTTAAACATAAATCAGGTACTTATTATCATGCGTTGAAGCAAAGAGGTACTCAATATATATATATATATATACTTGGCTGGAAAAGTTGTTGGGAAAACATGTAGATTTTAAACCTGAACTTTGTTTTATTAGGTATTATGTGAGAAAAGATTGATGAACAAAGTATATATTTGATTTTACATGTGACAACAGCGGCAAGAATCATATTTGCACAATATTGGAAAAAAGAAGAAATGCCGTCAGAGGAAGAAAGAATTTAAAAAAATATTAAGAATGTGCAGAAATGGACAGACTTACTATGAGGTTGAAAGAAAAAAAGAAACAGAATACTGTTAGACTTGGGACTTGTTTTATTAATGGCTGGAGAAAAGAACAAGGGATTAGGAATTAAATTTGTATTGGTGAATGATAAACGTAGACACCGGTCAGTCCTAGAGGAGATCAACCCCGACTGCTCTTTAGAAGGCCAGATCCTGAAGTTGAAACTTAAATCCTTTGGCCACCTAATGAGAAGGAAGGACTCACTGGAGAAGAGCCTGATACTGGGAAAGTTGGAGGGCAAGAGAATAAGGGGACAACAGAGAAGGAGGTGGCTGGATGGAGTCACTGAAGCAGTAGGCGTGAGCTTCAATGGACTCCAGAAGATGGTGGAGGACAGGAAGGCCTGGAGGAACATTGCCCATGGGGTCGCGATGGGTCAGACACGACTTCGCAACAAACAACAACAAACTCAGACAACACGTTGTTGAATAAGTACTGTTGAATTGTGTGGAAAAAAATAATAAAAACTTTACCAAAAGGAAAAAAAGTTGACAGTGACTTAACATGTAAACCATGGATCAATCAATCAGAACAATGTGCCAGCTCCATCTCAGAGGTCTACAGCCCTGGGAAAAGGGGAAGGAAAGACGAGAAGAAGAGGACCAGCAACCAGTTGGATGGACTCAGTTATATTAATGGAGACACAGTGAGAAGACCTGAAAGACCAGATTAAGGATAAATCACCATGGGGGGGGGTAAATATCTATGAGGTCAGTAGTGTTAACAAACTTAATGGCAGATAATTAATTGACCAGCTGTCCTATTCTATGCTCCATGTTCTGAAGGAAATGAGGTAGCTCAGCGGTTAGAATGCAGTATTGCAGGCAAACTCTGCCCACAGCCAGGAGTTCGATCTTGATGGGGCTCCAGGTTGACTCAGCCTTCCATCCTTCCGAGGTCGGTAAAATGAGGACCCAGATTGTTGGGGGGGGGAATAGGCTGACTCTGTAAACCACTTAGAGAGGCCTGTAAAGTACTGTGAAGTGGTATATAAATCTGAGTTCTATTGTTATTGCTATTCCCCATAGTAAAACAACAACAGGTATGTTTGAGAAGAATTTGACACCTAGGCCCATGTTGTCTCTTATGCAAGGTGGTAAATGGATAAACAAATTGAATTTTGAAACAGCTTTTTCCTGAATCTCTATAGTTTTTTTTTAAATCTGTTCCATGTGTCTGTTTTGTGAATTATACTTTAAACACTAAGTGTGTTAAAGAAAAAGAAAAAAAAATATATACACAGGTTGGGTTGTTCCATATAATTATTTCCTAACTTGCAATTATTCACTTCATTGGCACGTACAACATTAGCATTTACATAGATTTCTGACCTGGAGACTTGCCAATTTAACGTGCAATACTTCTAGCCCATAAATGTAAATGCAAACAATCGTGTAGGCAAGATATTGTGTTGTTGTTTTTTTTCCCCCCAACTCAACCAAATTAAATTGTCTGAGCAAAGATATTTAAGGGCCTTCGCTTTATAATGAGGGCTTATGTTGAATATTAATCCAACATGTATTCACACATCTGCATTAGAGTGAGCTCTTGGTGCCTCTGTGTTCAGAGTGTTGGAAAGGCCTTGAAAAAAAAAAACAACAACAGAAAACTAGGGGAAAAAAACTAGTTTTTTTTCTGTTTTTTTTTTCCTTTTCTTCCAAAGCCGTTTGGAAAAAAATGGGGGAGAAACCCCTTTCCCCCCCTATATTTTCAATTGATTTTTTCTAGGCCTTCCCATCTCTAGACTCAAGACTGAGTCTAATAAATAAGATAATAAATATAAATAATAAATAAATAATAAATCGGCGAGAAGTAAAACCTCTCTTATTACGGCTTAGTTCACAACCATAATAATAATAAAAAAAACTTTGTTCCCAAGAATTTTTTTTCCCTAGCAGCCAGGTAGAAGAACGGAGCCCCAAGGCAAATGTCCCAGAGCCGTTTCCGCCTGCGTCTTTCTCATTCTCAATTCTCTTGACTGCGTGTTGTCTGCACCCCACCCCCCAACTGCTCTACGCTTCGCAGTAGAGCAGTGGTTCTCAACCTTTTTAATGCCACGACCCCCAAACGGTCGTAAGTCGAGGACTACTCAACCGGTCGTAAGCCGAGGACTACTCAACTGGTGCAGCACCGTTTGCAGACTGGGACTTTGGCGGGCTCAGCAGGGCAGAGACAGCCTGGACAATTCCTATTGGCTTTTGAAAGCCAATAGAATTAGACTCTATTCAAGAGAGTCTATTCTATTGGCTTTCAAAAGCCAATAGAATAAAAGGGAGTAGCACAGCTAAGGAAAAGGGGGAAAAAAATGGCGGACTGCGTTGTTTGGCGACCCCCGTGAAATGGTTGTTCGACCCCAAATGGGGTCCCGACCCACAGGTTGAGAACCATTGTAGTAGAGATTCACCCCCCATAATAATGCCATCTGGATGATATCCTAGTACAGTCCAGTTCCTTCCAGTCGGCTCAGTCAGACCTGAAAATCACAATACATACTCTTCAGGTTCACGGGTTCTCCGTGAACTTCAAAAAGAGCCACACGATCCCCACAAAGCGCCTCCTTCATCTAGGGGTGATTATAGATTTGGATCTTTGCAAGGTTTATCTTTCACAGGAGCGTCGGGTCAGCATCCGAAAGCTCATGCACGAGGTTCGGAGAGAGAAAGTAATGCCTCTGATCCAGCTGTCTCAACTCCTGGGAAAGATGGTTTGTTACATGGGGATCATTTCGGGGGGCCAGACTTCACTCCAGAAGCCTTCAGCCTTCTGGCAGCTCCATCATCCGCAGCGGCCAGAACAAGAGGCGGGTCGCAGCAGCCCATTCATCTTTTTGCTCCATCAGCACCCGGGGGCTTGCTATTTCCCCTCCGGCCACCCAAAAAATCTAGGTCAAGGTGCAAACCCAGCTCATGTGTCTTTGCTCAGGAGGAACAACTTTTTTAAAAAAAGTTTTTACTTTCAATTTTACAATACATTACATTCTTTAAAATACTTCACATAAAAAAATAAAACAAATTAATACACACCACTTTTGGTATTGCTCACCCATTTTCCCCCAAACTGCATCCACCCTCTAACCAACTTGCCTCTTTCCCTCATCTTCCTCTTCCTCACTCACCCCCTCTCCTCCTTCTCCTCAACCTTCCTACTTGCTCCTCACCTTCTTCTACCTTCTCACTCCGGATGCGGTCCAGGGGAAATGCCCAAACAATTCCTCTCTCCAAATTAAAGCATCAATATTATATACAATAAAACTATTTCTACTTATCTGAGTTACTTAAACTTCAACCCATCCTCCCCCCCCCCACTTCCCAGAGCAAAGTACAGGATTATGCAAACATATTAAACATAATCTATTTAAGTTTACTAATTATACAATGAACAAAATCATAAAAACCCTTAACTCTCTTCAAACTTTAACATCATAAGTTTATAAACAAATTCATTACTCATAAAATAAATGAAACTTTGTAGTTCCATACTTCTTCTGAACATATTCTATCCATCTTCTCCATACGTTAAAATATCTCTCTTGTGAATGGTCCTTTAAATAAGCAGAAATTTTGGCCATTTCTGCTAAATTAGAAACCTTAAATACCCATTCTTCTAAAGAAGGCCGAGTATCCTTCTTCCAATATTGACCCACCAATAATCTTGCTGCTGTTATTAAATTCAACATTAAGATAGTTTCTTTAACATCAAAATCCACAAAAATACCCAGAAGAAACAACTGGGGAGTGAGCAACTTATTGCAACTTATGGTTGTGAAGTAAACCGCAATAAGAGAGGTTTTACTTCTCGCCGATTTATGGGGGGGGGAGGAAACCCTTGCCCGGCCTGGGCGCATCCACTCGACGGATCTGACGGGGGTGGCTTCTGCTGCTGCCCTGACCGGTCAGCCATGTAGGGAAGGAGGAGGAGATGGAGGGGCAGCCGGGGGTCTGGAACCACCTCGGCTGCTCACTAGTAGCCCGCCTTGGCAGCAGATTCACGCACCAGCTGCTCCTTCTGCTTCCCTGCAGGGCTGACCGGTCAGAGCAGCAGCAGAAGCCACTCCCGTCAGATCCGTTGAGTGGATGCGCCCAGGCTGGGCAAAGGCTTTCTTACAGCTATCCCAGAGCGATTTCTGCCCGCGCCGATGGGCTCTGTGGCCAGTCCGCCATTATGCAGGAGAACCAGCATGCTGTGGCTGCTGACGGACACTGTTAGCCCCCATGTGCTCGCTGGCTTCTGTGTGTGGGGGCCGATAGTGTCAGGCAGCAGATCTGGAAGTGAAGCTCTGCTGACCATCCTAGCACTGGCAGCGGTGGGGGAAGGCAGGATTTGGTGTGCGGGCACTCTTTGCCACTGCTGCCGCACATTGTCCCATGTGCGCCTCCGGGCGGGGAGGGGAGGTCATCTACCACAGCTCACCTTCCCCACCACTGTCCCCACCAGCGCAAGGATAGTCAGCACAGTTTTGCTTCCAGATCTGCGGCCGGCCAGGCTTGGCAATGCAGAGATCACCGCCACCGCCTCCTGCTTCTCTGTGTGGTTGCCCAGTCAAGGGGCTCAGAGCAGCAGCCGCTGCCCCCATCAGAGTCACCCTGTAGACAGGGCCTGCACTAGGTGAGGACTTCTTTCCGGCCATCCCGTAGCCGTCTCCGCTCATGCCGGTGGGGCTGCACTGCGGAAGGGAGATGGCATCTCTGATTTCACTCACTCTCCTGCCAAAACTGCTCCTTTTATACATTCTCTCACCCAGCCCAGCTCTTGCAGCTGTTCCCGGACTGCGCATGCGTGGAGAGGGGGAGGAGCCCAGAAATGGCGTGCGTGCCCAGAGGGATGGGTCTGCATGCACACGTGACACACGTGCCATAGGTTCACCACCACTGGTTTAGTCTCTCCTTAAAGATCGCCTGTACTTTGCTCTGGGAAGTCGGGGGGGGGGGAGAGAGGTGGGGGGGTGGATGGGTTGAAGTTTAAATAGTTCAGATAAAGTAGAAATAGTTTTACTGTATATAATATTAATGTTTCACTTTGGAGAGAGGAATTGCTCGGGCATTTCCCCTGGACCGCATCCAGAGTGAGAAGGTAGAAGAAGGTGAGAAGTGAGTAGGAAGGTTGAGGAGAGGTGGAGAGTGAGGAAGAGGAAGAAGAGGGAAAGAGGCAAGTTGGTTGGGGGTGGATGCGGTTTGGGGGGAAATGGGTGGGCAATACCGAAAGTGGTGTGTATCAATTTGTTTTATTTTTTATCTGAAGTATTTTTAAGATTGTAATGTATTGTAAAATTGAAAATAATTTTTTTTTTTAAAAAAAAAGGGAAAAAAAAAGATCACCAGTGATGGAGCATCCACACTACTAATACAGGTAGTCCTTGATGTACGACCAAAACTGAGCCCCAAATTTATGTTGCTCAGCGAGACAGTTGTTTGGCGACTTTTGCCCCATTTTGTGATCTTTCTTGCCACAGTTGTTAAGTGAATCACTGCAGTTGTTAAGTTAGTCACACAGTGGTTAAGTGAATCTGGTCTCCCCAATGACTTTCCTTGTTGGAAGGTCGCCAAAGGGGATCACGTGACGCCAGGCCACTGCGACTGTCATAAATATGACTCAGTGGCCAAGCGTCTGATTTTTGATCTCGTGACCACAAAAATGCTGCCAGGCTAATAAGTGTGACAAAGAAGCTTTTTTCAGTGCTGCTGTAAACTTCAAACGGTCACTAAACGGACTGTTGTAAATTGAGGAACTACTTGTAGAAGAGAATATTCGTAGCTCAGGGTTGAACTGTGCGGTCCTTAGTGCTCTCTATGCTTGCTTGTTTTTTTTTGTTTTTTTTTTGCAGACTTTTCATTACCCAACTAGCTAACATCATCAGTGCTGGAAGGGAGTGGGTTTTGAAGAGGAGGAAGAGGAGGAGGAGGAGAGGGAGGAGGAGGACTGTGTGGTCCTTGGTGGTCTCTGAGCTTGCTTACTTCCAGACATTTCATTGCCCAACTAGGTAACATCATCAGTGCTAGAAGGGAGTGGGTTTGCTGTCTTAGACCAGTGGTTCTTAACCTGGGCGATATTGCCCCCCAGGGGGTGATTTCATTTTTCAGGGGGGTGATGGAATGAAAAGGGGCAATGAGGGGGCAAAGGAACGAAAAGGGGGCGATATGGGAGCGATGGAGCGAGAAGTTTTGGGGATACTTTTTTTTAAAAAAAATAATTTTTTTATTCATAATACAATTAAAACAACAATGGACAAACATGACATTCCAGAATGAATTTTCCTATCAGTTCCTATCATGGTACAAAAGTTTAATACATTGTTCTTAACCTCTATATAAGCCTCATCTTCTATACAATACAATTATATATACAATTATATGTACAGTTATGTATATCTTTTAATTCTACCATTGACTTGAAGTCCGAGCAGTTCTTAATTCATACCAATGGTAAAATTTGCTTCAGATTTCGAAGTATTCGTGTTCTTGTCTTTCATAATCATTGTAAGCCTGTCCATCTCAGCACATGATAGAATTTGGGGATATTTTTGAGATTTTTTCGTACAGTGAATCGCTGTATATCTGTCGTACAAAAACATCAGATCACTCTTTATTAGTGGATTGAATTATATTTTCAAATGTTCCTCCAGCTAGCTTCAGTACAGAACGCCGTACATATGTGAATACACATCGCTTATCTTCATGCGCGTTGTGCAGCAGCCTCTACCCATACAGTGGCGCACCATTGGCCAGAATTTGGGAGATAACTTATTTTCATCGATATGTCCTGATGACAATTTTAAAGAAAACAAAAAAAAAAGTGTTTGCATAAATTGAAGAATTATTTCCTATGTTGTGATTGAGAGGTTATGTTGGGGGAGGGGGGCAACTTCCTCGTTGGCTCAAGGGGGCGATTCGTTCAAAAAGGTTAAGAACTACTGTCTTAGACAATTGGTCTGGCAAATGCTGTAAGCTTAGTTAGCTTGAAACACAATCTAAATTTTTGTGTTTTAGAGGGTTTGGATTAGTTTATAATTCAAACTTTGTGAGGATCCCAAAAGTGGATTAATTCAGTAATCGCTTTATTAAGCGCTATTCATAATTCAGGCACTTTGGAGGGCGACGTTAAATTGGAAGCACTCAACGAATTTCATAGGGCAGGCATGCCAAACCTCCTGCTTTGCGAAGCTCCCAATTTGGTGAACAAAGCACATTTTTTTTCCTGTAATCGAAAAGAAAAAAAAAATAAAATTATGCGGTGCACAACAGGGGAGTCATCACATTAACGATATTAAATTTTAATGATGCTTAATTGTAAACACAGCGAAAGTGTTTTTCCTCTCCTCCTGGCTTGACAAAGCCATCTGATCAAGGATAAAGAGTAATTGTTTTGAATTTGAAAGGTGCAATAAGAGGCCACGTAGCTGTGGCTAATAAAAGGATTATTGCTTCAGCATTGGATAAGCTTCCAAATATTATCCACAATGAAAGCCTCCAGTTGGGAAAACTATGGATAAAAAATATAGGGATGTGTTTCCTATGACATTTCTTTTAGAAACTAATGCTGTGGATGTCCACTCGCTCAATTTAAATGTTTCTAAGAAGAGTCAAGATTATGACTTTTAAACATTTTTCTTCCTGCTTCGTCCAGGAGATTGTGAGTTCTAGTACAGTCTTAGGCGCAAAGGGTAGATACAAAACCCTGGCCCAGTCACTCTCTCTCGGCTCTAGAAAGCAAACAATGGCAAACCACTTCTGAAATCTTGCCAAGAAAATTGCAGGGATTCATCCCAGGCAGTCACTAGGACTTGAAGGCACACACAAACATACACAAACACCAACACAACTAAACACAGCTCATTTAACATATGTGGGAAGTCAGGAAACACCCCCCCCCCGAGAAAGAAATATTTTGGGGAATATTAAAAGGCAAAATATTATATTTTCCCAAAGGATCTTAAAGGCAGAAACCAGTCCCCCCTCCAAGTTTCTCTGCTCAAAACAGAAATCAGAAATGCAGATGTGATAATCTTGTTAGAAAGCCCTCACACCAAAAAATCCAAAACTCATTAGCTACAGCCCCAGGGAAGCAGGATATGACCTTTAGGACATAACAGGATTAACCCACCACCATCAGAATACCAGAAAGGCACACTCAGACTCAGGTCAAAGTTCATGCCCCAGGAACAACTCCAAACAAAAGCCCAAGAAGGTATAAAAACCCACCACTCCCTGTTACATGTGGTCAGTTTTTACAGAGCCCACTTTCTGTCTGGCTCTGCTCTTCAATAAACAACCACTTTCTCTCTAAAGCAGTCTCCGTTTTGTTTATTCCCAGCTTGGACTGGACCCTGATGAAGATTTTTCTTTCAACACATCCTTCCAAAAATGCTTTTAGAGGGGATTTATCCCATTCACAAAGTTCACCCCCAAACTTTATGGATAAGATTATGCTGCTGTGTAGAAGGGTCTAGTAGTTAAAGCACCAGGCTAGAAAGCAGGCGACCATGAGTTCAAGTCCTGCCTTAGGTATGAAAACTAGCTGGGCGACATTCGGCCCATCACCAGGAGACTGGGAGTTCTAGTGCCACCTCAAGCATGAAAGCCAGGTGGGTGACATTGGGCCCATCACCAGGAGACTGGGAAGTCTAGTGCCACCTTAGGTATGAAAGCCAGATAGGTAACATTGGTCCAATAACCAGGAGAATGGGAGTTCTAGTCCTGCCTTAGGCATGAAAGCTAGCTATGTGACTTTAGACCAATAGCCAGGAGACTGGGAGTTCTAGTCCCACCTTAGGTATGAAAGCCAGATAGTAACATTGGTCCAATAATAGGAGACTGGGAGTTCTAGTCCTGCCTTAGGCATGAAAGCCAGCTAGGTGACTTTGGACCAATCACTCTTCCTCTTCTAAAGGTTAAGAGAGAACAACTGGCCCAAGATCACCCAGCTGACTTTGAGCCCAAGGCAGAACTAGAATTCACAGTCTCCCAGTGTCTTCACCGCGACATCAAACCGGCTCCATACCATATCTTTAGGGACAATGATATGCAACAGCCCATTTTAAAAATTACTTTTATAAAGACTAATTTCAGATTGTTGTTTTTTAAAATAAAATAAAATAAAAAATCATGTCCAAATCCATGTGGGGGGGAAGACTGAATTAGTGAGTGATATTTCTGTATTTACCTCAGTTCTACGTTGGGGCGTCTAGGGTTAAACGGACAGATTTGAAAACGCAAGAAAGAACCAGTCAGAAGAGTCAGAAGAAAAAGCACCTGAGGTAAATCTCAGCGTGTATTTCTGAAAAAGGCCAGCAAGGTATTAAAAATGTAAGAAGTGTTTTTTTCTCCTCCATAGAAAAATAAAACAGTGGCTTTTTTTTTTTACACATTACAGAGGGTCCACGAGCCCAAAATGTCCATTGCTAAGCAAGGCAGTCATTCTGTGAATTCTGCCCCCACATTACGACCTTCCTTGCCAAAGTCGTTAAGTGAATCACCGCAGTTAAGTTAATAACATGGTTTTTAAATGAAACGGGCTTCCCCATTGAGATTGCTTGTTAAGGAGGTCACAAAAGGGGTTTGTGCGACCCTGGGACATGGCAACCGTCATTAAGCCTGTGCCATTTGCCTGAATTTTGATCATGTGACCGTGGTGATTCTCACCGTCATAAGTGCGAGGACCAGTTTTGAAATCGCTTTCTTCAGCACCGTCGTAACTTTGAGTTCTTAATTGTTGACAAGTGAAGGGTTGTAAATGAAAGATTATCCATAAATCACTGTACGTCTGATATTGCAGCATCTCCCGCAGTAACCGATTAGAAATCAGCGAGGGAGGAAAACAACTTCACTTTTAATTGATCAAGGCTAATACCAGGACAAAACACACAGTGGCCAAACTTGAAAGAATAGAATAGAACAGAACAGAACAGAACAGAACAGAATAGAATAGAATAGAAATATTAATGAATAGTAGAATAGAATAGAAC
>NW_024100468.1:62500-130000 GCF_016545835.1 Crotalus tigris | reverse complement strand
CTAAGCAAGGCAGTCATTCTGTGAATCTGCCCCCACATTACGACCTTCCTTGCCAAAGTCGTTAAGTGAATCACCGCAGTTAAGTTAATAACGTGGTTTTTAAATGAAACGGGCTTCCCCATTGAGATTGCTTGTTAAGGAGGTCACAAAAGGGGTTTGTGCGACCCTGGGACACGGCGACCGTCATTAAGCCTGTGCCATTTGCCTGAATTTTGATCATGTGTCCGTGGTGATTCTCACCGTCATAAGTGCGACCCAATACAGAAACGAAGACCCCCTTAAGGATGAGAAATAAATCAGGGTGCTGGGGAGAAACAGCAAACAGGAAAGCATCTGAACTTTGCTTCTGAATCAAGTCAATCCTTCAACTCATCTTTTCCCAACTTGTCTCGTTGCTGAGATGACCACTAGGCAGGATTTGTATCCAGGGACACTCCCATTCCATTGGTTGATTGTTCTCACTGTCAGGAAATTTCTCCTTAGCTCCAGGTTGCTTCTCTCTTTGATTAGTTTCCATCCATTACTTCTTGTCCTGCCTTCATGTGCTTTGGAGAACAGCTTGACTCCCTCTTCTTTGGGGCAGCCCCTGAGATACTGGAAGACTGCTATCATGTCCCCCCTCGTCCTTCTCTTCATCAAACTAGACAGTCCCAATTCCAGCAACTGTTCTTCATATGTTTTAGCTTCCACTCCCGTGATCATCTTTGTTGCTCTTTCCAAAGTCTCAACATCTTTTTTTTGAATTGTGCTGACCAACCCTGGATGCAGTATTCCAAGTGTGGTCATGCTAAGGCTTTGTAAAACGGTGCTAATACTTTTTCCCCTTTTCTATGATGATTATGTTTTCATTTACATATATATGTATGTATGTATGTATGTATGTATATATATATATATTTCTAATCCTCTGATCAGTATGAATAAGGATTCTCTCATTAGGGTACAATATAGATTCGCCATGTGATAAAGCCATTAAATCCAAGTGAAGATAACCATGCTCCACCATGAATATTAAAAACTGAATCAAGCCGTAGGGATGACCTGGACAAAGGAAAGGTTAATCGCATTTTATTTTTGCTGGTTGGAAAATGGGAACTGGGTGGGGTTTTTTTAATGCAAACAGCTGGATGTCTGCAATACGATCTACCAACTGGATGAAAATAATTGCAGAGCATCGGAGAGCTGATCATAAAGAGAAGAAGCTATTATTAGAAGCCCCCACAAAGGACAGCAGAACACCCCTTAATTTAGTTCATTATTTGATATCCCTCTCCCAGCTTTCACTTAAGGGGAGGGCTTTGTGATAGCACTGTGCATTTGTTCTTCTGATTTAATAAGCAGGTGTCCGAATCACATACTGTAAATAGGTGAGCTGGGATTGAAGTGTGTGTGTGTGTGTGTGTGTGTGTGTGTGTGGCATGAAAAGAAAATTTAGAATCGAATCGAATCGAATAGAATAGAATAGAATAGAACAGAATAGAATAGAATATAGAGCAGAGCAAAGTAGAGTAGAGTAGAAAATATGGAATGGAATGGAACGGAACGGAACAGAACAGAACAGAATAGAATATAGAGCAGAGCAGAGGAGAGTAGAGTAGAGTAAAAAATATGGAATGGAGTGGAATAGGACAGGACAGGACAGGACAGAACAGAACAGAATATAGAGCAGAACAGAGCAGAGTAGAATAGAAAATATGGAATGGAATGGAATGGAATAGAATAGAATAGAGCAGAACAGAACAAAACAGAACAGAACAGAATAGAATAGAATAGAATAGAATATAGAGCAGAGCAGAGCAGAGTAGAGTAGAGTAGAAAATATGGAATGGAATGGAATGGAATGGAACAGAACAGAATAGAATATAGAGCAGAGCAGGGTAGAGTAGAGTAAAAAATATGGAATGGAGTGGAATAGGACAGGACAAGACAGGACAGAACAGAACAGAATATAGAGCAGAACAGAGCAGAGTAGAGTAGAAAATATGGAATGGAATGGAATGGAATAGAATAGAATAGAATAGAATAGAATAGAATAGAATAGAATAGAATAGAATATAGAGCAGAGCAGAGCAGAGTAGAGTAGAGTAGAGTAAAAATATGGAATGGAATGGAATGGAATAGAGTAGAATAGGATAGGACAGAACAAAACAGAACATAATAGAATATAGAGCAGAGCAGAGCAGAGTAGAGTAGAGTAGAAAATATGGAACGGAATGGAATGGAACGGAACGGAACAGAACAGAACAGAATAGAATATAGAGCAGAGCAGAGCAGAGTAGAGTAAAAAATATGGAATGGAGTGGAATAGGACAGGACAGAACAGAATAGAACAGAATATAGAGCAGAGCAGAGCAGAGTAGAGTAGAAAATATGGAATGGAATAGAATAGAATAGAATAGAATAGAATAGAATAGAATAGAATAGAATAGAATAGAATACAGAGCAGAACAGAGCAGAGTAGAGCAGAGTAGAGTAGAGTAAAAAATATGGAATGGAATGGAATGGAATGGATAGAATAGAATAGAATAGAATAGAATAGAATAGAATAGAATAGAATAGAATATAGAGCAGAGCACAACAGAGTAGAATATATGGAATGGAATGGAATGGAATGGAATGGAATGGATAGGATAGGATAGGATAGGATAGATAGGATAGGATAGGATAGGATAGGATAGGACATGACAGAAAAACAGAGTTGGACCTTGGAGGTCATCTAGTCCAACTCTTGCTCAGGCAGGAAACCCTAGACCATTTCAGACAAATGGCTGTCCAGGTTGCTTCTCTCCTTGATTAGTCTCCATCTGTTGCTTCTTGTCCTGCCTTCAGGCACTCTGGAGAATAGCCATGGACATTTTCGGCTCCATTTTGGTTTTACGCTGAGGGCTATCTGAATATTTACTTTTTTTAAAAAATACTCTGCATGTTCCCTGCCTCTCTGAGTGTTAATATTATAAATATTATAATATTTATAAATATTCTTTATAATATTTTTTTTCTATATACACCCTTATACAACACCCTTTCCCTCATTCTGATTTTTTTGCATCTTATCAGCCTTTTTTCCTCCACAGCCATTATTCCCCCAAACATTTTTCCCCAGTACTTCTCATTAGCGCAACGCCAAGTCTATTCTTTGACACTGTATAACATAATTCTTTTCGCTCTGTTAAAAGCACCATCGATATCTGCTTTCTCATCCACTTCCCATTAATCCTGTTAATGGAATTCTGATCATCTATCTTCTATTATATATATATATATATATATTTCCCATGCAATATTCTTTTTTTTTTCCCCTACAGAAGTTTTGCTTGCACCTTTCCTTTTTTTACATGCTCATTTTTTTTTCCCTCACCAGTCTCGACAAAAACGATGGTCTCTCATATTCAAAACCGCTCATTATTCATTACAGTTTATTAATTATTCTTCATTAATCCTCTCGGTCTTACGCCATAAATCATCAGATCAATCCTATTCTTGGTTTTATTGATTCTTTTAACACGGACATGTTGTGTATGATAAGGTTGGTGCTTAAACCACAATCTAAACCACAGGGTTTTTTTTTCTTTCCTAAGCAGATATATTCTTTCTAGATCACATTCTTTTTTTAAAAAAAAATATTGATTTTCTAGTTTTACATTTAAATATTTAAAAAGCAACGTGGCGGCTGAGTTAATCGATAATTCAATAATATACCAATCTTTAGTACAAGTCTCAAACTATTACATTAAGTATTTCCTCTCTTTTTCCCTTAGTGTTTATTGTCTCATGTTTAAACTAATACAATTCCTATTATATCAATTAAATAAAAATAACTTTCTTACATTGATCAATAATTTTTAGTTTATACATATTCTAGTTGTTTTAACATTCAGCTTTTTTAGACTATCAGTCCTAATTAGTTTTTCCCAAATTTGTTTCATAATAATAATAATAATAATAATAATAATAATAATAATAATAAAGTTGGAAGGGACCTTGGAGGTCATCAAGTCCAACTCCTGCTCAGGAAGGAAATCCTACATCATTTCAGACAAATGGCTGTCCAGTCTATTTAAATTTAACATTTAATATTTATAATTTCCAGGTTTTAAACAACCACAGTTCCTTTTATCCCAATTCATCCCAAAATCTAATGTTCAGAATACATGTCTTATCTATTTGAATATGTTCTATTTCTCACCATCTTACATTAACTAATGAATAATACAGTAGAACGTTCTTATTTTCTATTAATTTCCAAATGTCTTAAATTTAGTAACCAAAATTTCTCTTATTTCAACATTTAAACACTTCTCCTCTTTTTTTTTTCTTGGTGTCTGCCAGACCACATTCTTATTCATTCATTGGTTTTCAAATAGATCAAATAGTATATATATATATATATATATATATATATATATATATATATATATATATATATATATATATATATATATATATATATATTCCTTTGTCCTCTGCTATACATATATTCATTTCTGTTGTCAGTTGGAAGAATTTCCATGCATACCCACACTTTCTACACTGGGAATACTTTGGGTCACCACAATTGCAAAAAAAGATGCTGAAGCTCTAGAAAGAGTGCCGAGAAGAGCAATCAAAATGATTGGAGGAGGACAGGTGAGGGAAAGGGGAGGAAGAGGGAGAAGAAGGAGAGAAGTGAGGGAGAGAGGGAGAGGAGAGAAGGGAGAGAGGGCGGGAGGTTGGAGAGGGAGAGGGAGAAGGAAAGAAGGGGAGGGGAGGGGAAGGAAGATGGAGAGGAGAGGAGGGGAGGAGAGAGGGAGAGGAGGACAGGAGGGAGAGAGGCAAGAGGTAGAAGAGAGGAGGGGAGGTGGAGGGAGAGGAGACACTTCAAAGAGTCTCATGTAGACACTGAGAGCATACAAAATGTATGAAAAATTATCATTTCTCCTTCCTTCTTCCTTCCTTGCTTCCTGCCTTCCTTCCTTCCTGCCTCCCTCCCTCTCTCTTCCACTCTTCTTCCCTCCCTCCCTCCTCTCTCTCCCTCCCTCTTTTCCTCTCTTTTTCCCTTCCTTCCTATCCCCTCCCTTACTTCCCCCTCCCTTCTTCCCTCCTTTCCTTTTTTCCCTACCTTCCTACCTCCTTCCTTCTCTCTCTCCCTCGCTCCTCCCTCCCTTCTTCCTCCCTCCCTCCATTCCTTCCCTCCCTCACTCACTCCTCCCTCCCTCCCCTCCTCCCTTCTTCCTCCCTCCCTCCCTCCTTTCCTTTTTTCTCTCCCTTCCTACCTCTTTCCCTCCCTTGCTCCTCTCTCCTCTTTCACCTTCCTTCCTTCCTTCCTTCCTTCCTTCCTTCCTTCCTTCCTTTTTTCCTTCCTTCCTCTCCCCCTCTCTTTCACACACACACACAAATTCATATCTATCTATCTATCTATCTATCTATCTATCTATCTATCTATCTATCATCTACCTACCTACCTACCTACCTACCTACCTACCGATCTATCTATCTATCTATCTATCTATCTATCTATCTATCTATCTATCCATCCATCCATCCATCCATCCATATCTATCTATCTATCTATCTATCTATCTATCTATCTATCTCTATCTCTCTATCTATCTGTCATCTCTATCTATCTCTCTATCTATCATATCTATCTATCTATCTATTATCTATCTATCTATCTATCTATCTATCTATCTATCTATCTATCTATCTATATCGTCCATTGTCTAACATTCTATTGAATGTTAATTCAACTTTGTGGTCCATTACCATGAGATGTGATGCTGGCTACCAGCTTGGCTGGCTTCAAATAGGGTCGGGCGCCTTCCTAGCAGACCTAGGAAACTGTTAGCTTTGATAAGGCAGTGTGACTCCCCAGGAAGGTGATCCAATGGGACACTGTTTATTTCCTTTGGATCTATCCATCTATTGTACACATTACCATCCAATAGGCTTGTGTTGGTCAAGCATAGGAAACATAGCAACCTGGTACAAGGAAAATAGCAGGAAGTCGTCACGGCAGCAACACAAAAGCAGTCTAAATCACCATGCAAAAAAAAAAGCAACTCCATCAACACTCCAAAGCTTTCTAAAAGAATTTTGTTTTTACCAGCTTCCAAAAAGCTGTCGGGATTGGTGCCAACCCGGCCTCAAGAGGAAACTCTCTGTTGTTTTGTCTTGCTAACATTATACTTCTTCTTCTTCTTCTTTTTTTTTTTTTTTGAAGGAACTAGTTGGCTCTTACAAAGCCTCAGAGAGATATGCCATGAAATACATCCCAGATTGTTTTTTTTTTCCTCAAAAGAATGATCAAAAATGGAATGAACCATTCACTTCTAAATTCAATGGCCTCTTATATGTATAGAATTATAGAATAGAATAGAGCTGGAAGGGACCTTGGAGGTCTTCTAGTCCAGCCCCTCGCACAAGTGGGAGAACCTATACCATCTCAGACAGGTGATTGTCCAGTCTCTTGTTGAAAATTTCCAGTGATGAGAACTTAAGGACAGGAAAATAATATTAAGCAGATAATACAGAAGTAGGAATAGGTACAGATATTATAAAAGGAGAGATGGTAAAAAGTCAGGAATCTGGTAGCACTTTTTTATTAATACCTTTTTATTATAAGGCACAAGCTTTCATGAGATTTAATTCTCATCTTGGGGATGAGAAGCGAAATGTCTTCAAAGAAAAACAAGAAAATCCAGTTGCCTCTTGAAAAAAAACCACCTTTGGGTCTCACTGGAAAAAAAAAAGAGGAAAAAAAAGCTGAAATATACAAAAAGTCTCCATTACAAAGAATGTCTGGACAATTTTGGTAAAAACGTGGAACCAATAAAAGTCTTTTGCATCCCCAAACATATGGGTATGTTGAATGAAAAAGCCTCATCAGGGTCCAGTCCAAGCTGGGAATAAACAAAATGGAAGCTGCTTTAGAAAGAAGGTTGTAGTTTATTGAAGAGCAGAGCCAGACAGAAAGACGGCTCTGGGAAAACTGACCATATGTAACAGGGAGTGGTGGGTTTTTATACCTTTCTGGGCTTTTGTGTTTGTAGTTGATAAGCCGCCTGGGAAAGCCAAGGGAAATCATCAAAACAATTAAAAAACGAGAATTAGAATATTTCGGACATGTGATGCGACACCCAGAAAAATGCGGCATACTCCATTTAATCCTCCAGGGAAAGATGGAAGGCAAACTAGGTCCAGGCAGAAGAAGAACATCATGGCTTCAAAATCTAAGGGACTGGTTTAGACAAAACTCAGCAGCACTTTTTTGTGCAGCTGCTGATAAAAACAGGGTTGCCAACATGATCACCAACGTACGAAAATGGATATGGAAGAAGAAGAAGAAGAAGAAGAAGAAGAAGAAGAAGAAGAAGAAGAAGAAGAAGAAGAAGAAGAAGAAGAAGAAGAAGAAGAAGAAGAAGAAGAAGAAGAAGAAGAAGAAGAAGAAGAAGTATTGTTGTTTCTGTTTGAGGCTTTGTATTTCCTGTGGCATGAACTTTGACCTGAGTCTGAGTGTGCCTTTCTGGTATTCTGATGGTGGTGGATTAATCCTATTATGTCCTAAGGGTCATATCCTGCTTCCCTGGGGTTGTGGCTGATGGCTATGTCCTGTGTTAGATTTTTTTGGGTGAGGGGTTGTTGATTCTAGGGATCTTTGTCTTTTTAATCTCATCAGCTCCAGCTTCCTGGCTCCAACTTTCCTGAATGGATTATGATATCTGCATTTCTACAGAGCTGGTTTCTGCTTGGGGGAGGGAAACTTGGGACTATTAAGAAAAACTGGGCATGCTTTTCTGCCTTAATAATAATAATAATAATAGTAAAGTTGGAAGGGACCTTGGAGGTCATCTAGTCCAACCCCCTGCTCGGGCAGGAAACCCTACACCATTTCGGACAAATGGCTGTCCAGTCTCTTCTTAAAAACTTCCAGTGTTGGAGCATTTACTGCTTCTGGAGGCAGGTTGTTCCACTGATTAATTGTTCTCACTGTCAGGAAGTTTCTCCTTAGTTCTAGTTTGCTTCTCTCCTTGATTAGTTTCCACCCGTTGCTTCTTGTCCTGCCTTCAGGTGCTTTGGAAAATAGCTTGACTCCCTCTTCTTTATGGCAGCCCCTGAGATATTGGAACACGGCTATCATGTCCCCCCTTGTCCTTCTCTTCGTTAAACTAGACATACCCAATTCTAGCAACCGTTCCTTATATGTTTTAGCCTCCAGTCCCCTAATCATCTTTGTTGCTCTTCTCTGTACTCTTTCTAGAGTCTCAACATCTTTTTACATCGTGGTGACCAAAACTGGATGCAGTATTCCAAGTGTGGCCTTACCAAGGCATTAAAGAGTGGTATTAATACTTCACGTGATCTTGATTCTATCCCTCTGTTAATGCAGCCCAGCACTGCATTGGCCTTTTTGGCAGCTGCAGCACACTGCTGGCTCATATTTAAGTGATTGTCTACTAGGACTCCGAGGTCCCTCTCACAGTTACTATTATTGAGCATGGTTCCACCTATGCTGTACTTGTGCATTTGGTTTTTCTTGCCTAAATGTAGAACCTTGCTTTTTTCACCATTGAATTTCATTTTGTTAGTTAGTGCCCAGTGTTCAAATCTGTCCAGATCCTTCTGTATCTGAAGCCTGTCTTCTGGAGTGTTGGCTATTCCTGCCAGCTTGGTGTCGTCTGCAAATTTGATGAGTTCCCCATCTATCCCTTCATCCAAGTCACTGATGAAGATGTTGAAGAGTACTGGGCCCAGAACAGAGCCCTGGGGCACCCCACTACACACTTCCCTCCATATAGATGCAGTTCCATTGAGGACCACTCGCTGAGTACGGCCGGTCAGCCAGCTACGGATCCATCTGGTGGTGGTTCTGTCTACCCCACATTTTTCTATCTTGTCAAGTCGTAGGTTGTGATCTACTTTATCAAATGCCTTACTGAAGTCCAAGTAAATTATGTCCACAGCATTCCTCTGATCCACTAATTTTGTCACTTGATCAAAGAATGCAATAAGATTTGTCTGGCATGATCTATTTTTGACAAACCCGTGTTGGCTTTTAGTAATGACTTTGTTTGCCTCTAGGTGTTCGTTGATTCGTTGTTTGATTATCTTTTCCAGGATCTTCCCAGGTATTGAGGTCAGGCTGATAGGTCTGTAATTTCCTGGATCCATTTTTTTTCCTTTTTTGAGGATGGGAACTACATCAGCTCTTTTCCAGTCCTCTGTTAGTTCCCCTGTGTTCCAGGATCTTTGAAAAATATAGTTCAGTGGCTCCGATATTACATCTGCCAGTTCCTTGAGAACTCTGGAGTGTAATCCATCTGGTCCTGGCGATTTGAACTCATCTAGGCTGGACAGGTGCTCCCTAACCATTTTCTTGCCTATCTTAACTTGTGTTTCTGTTTTGTTTTTTATGGCACTATTTTTAATAGGTTGGTCTGTTTTTTTCCCTTTGTGTAAAGACAGATGCAAAACACGAGTTAAATAGTTCTGCTTTCTCCCTGTTGTTTGTCACCTTCTTGCCACTTCCACCCACTAATGGACCAATCGGTTCCTTCACTTTTTTCTTGTTTTTTACATGTTGAAAGAAGCTTTTTTTGTTATTTTTGACTTTTGTCGCAAGCCTTAGTTCATTTTGAGCCTTGGCTTTCTTCACTTCATCTTTGCAGGCTCGGGCTATTTGCTGATATTCTGACTTAGTTATGTTCCCCTCTTTCCACTTTCTATACTTGTCCTTTTTATCTTTCAATTTGTCAGAGAGTTCTTTATGCAGCCATGCTGGTTTCTTTTGAGAGCTGTTGTTTTTCCTCTTTTTAAGATCCTTTGAGGAAATATAATATTCTGCCTTTTTAATATTTCCTTCTCTGAGGGGCGGATCAATTACACTTTCCATAGGTGTAATTGACACTGACATTAAATAATGAGGCTTTATAAATCTCCTTGAGGTGGATTACCATAGATCTGCATGTTTGTAATACGTACTTTAAGAACACGGTCATTTAAACTGACTCTATTTATTTTCATTAAGGGATTAAACCATTTAAAGAAAGCCGCAACATGTGTGGTATTTTGAGAGGCTTCTTCAGAATACAAACTTTAAAACACACACAGAGAGACAAAACACGTATCATCTGAACCCACATCAATATTTTGTGGTCTGAATTAAGATATTTATTGATTCAATCCCTCTGATCGATCAGCAGAAAAATAGAAGGGGGGAAAAGCTATTTCATGGGCGATTATTACAATGAAAAAACATCTGCATTTCTCTGAAAAGGGACACGTTTAAAACTATGATTAATGAAGTCATTGATTTGTTCCAATATCCATTAATTAATTGTTCTCGGACGATGGGAATCTAAAGAGCAAGCTGATTGAGATTCTGGCATCCACCTTTATAGAGCGGAGATATAAGGGCGTTGATTAGATTTGCAAGTTGCTATTTTCCAAAGTTGAAAGTTCGTTCACCCATGGCCTTCCAAAGACATTTTGAAAGCAACTTTTCTTTCATTAAATTGAAACTGGGGAAGAAAAATACATTATTAGTTCCATTAGATCTCTCTCTCTCTCTCTCTCTCTGTGTGTGTGTCTCTGTCTATCTGTCTTTCTATCTATCTCTGTTTTTTCTCTCTCTTTCTTTCAGTCTCTGTCTCTGTCTTTCTCTGTGTTTCTCTCTCTCTCTCTGTCTCTCTCTCTGTGTGTCTGTCTCTCTGTATCTGTCTCTCTCTTCCTTTCTCTGTCTCTCCTTCTCTCTGTGTGTGTGTCTGTCTTTCCATCTCTGTTTTTTCTCTCTTACTCTTTCAGTCTCTGTCTCTGTCTTTCTCTCTGTCTGTTTCTATCTCTCTCTCTCTCTGTGTGTCTGTCTCTCTCTGTTTCTCTCTCTCTCTCTCTTTCACTCTCTCTCTTTCTCTCTGTATCTGTCTCTCTCTTCCTCCCTCTCTCTGTCTCTCTGTCTCTTTCTTCTCTTTCTCTGTCTCTTTCTCTCTTTTATATAATAATAATAGTAGTAAAGTTGGAAGGGACCTTGGAGGTCATCTAGTCCAACCCCCTGCTCAGGCAGGAAACCCTACACCATTTCGGACAAATGGCTGTCCAGTCTCTTCTTAAAAACTTCCAGTGTTAGAGCATTTACTGCTTCTGGAGGCAAGCTGTTCCACTGATTAATTGTTCTCACTGTCAGGAAGTTTCTCCTTAGTTCTAGATTGCTTCTCTCCTTGATTAGTTTCCACCCATTGCTTCTTGTCCTGCCTTCAGGTGCTTTGAAAAATAGCTTAATTCCCTCTTCTTTATGGCAGCCCCTGAGATATTGGAACACTGCTATCATGTCCCCCTTTGTCCTTCTCTTCGTTAAACTAGACATACCCAATTCTAGCAACCGTTCCTTATATGTTTTAGCCTCCAGTCCCCTAATCATCTTTGTTGCTCTTCTCTGCACTCTTTCTAGAGTCTCAACATCTTTTTTACATCGTGGTGACCAAAACTGGATGCAGTATTCCAGTATTTCTTTCTGACTTTCTTTTTGTCTCTATCTCTTTCTCTCTGTGTGTCTCTCTTCTGTCTCTCTGTCTCTGTCTCTCTATTCTCTGTCTCTTTCTCTCTGTCTGTCTGTCTCTGTTTTTCTCTTTCTTTTTCAGTCTCTCTGT
Source organism: Crotalus tigris (assembly GCF_016545835.1). Classification (NCBI taxonomy): domain Eukaryota; kingdom Metazoa; phylum Chordata; class Lepidosauria; order Squamata; family Viperidae; genus Crotalus; species Crotalus tigris. Next base: position 118,379 of record NW_024100468.1, on the reverse strand, counting down.
CTTTCTCTCTGTCTTTTTCTGTCTCTCTCTCTCTCTCTGTGTATGTGTGTCTCTCTCTGTTTCTCTTTTTTTCTCTCTGTCTCTCTCTCTTTCTCCCTCTCTGTGTGTCTTTCTGTCTCTGCCTCTCTCTTCCTCCCCCCCCTCTCTCTCTTTCTTCTGTCTTTCTGTCTCTTTCTCTCTCTTTTTTCTCTCTTTTGACTTTCTTTTTATCTCTCTCTCTCTGTGTGTGTCTCTCTGTCTCTTTCTCTCTCTCTCTCTCTCTCTCTCTCTCTTCTGTCTCTCTCTCTCTCTCTCTCTTTTCCCCCTGACATACATGGAATATTTATTTATTTAAATAATTTATATGCCTGCCCATCTCACAGCGGTGAGCCTGGGCAGCATGCAAAGATTAAAAACCAACCATTACAAACAAAAGCTTGGGATGCCCCAGGCAAATAACACATTCTAATTCTAAAAATCATTGCCACAAAAGGCTTCGTGTAACAAAGTAAGACTGGCTCCCAACCTTTTCTATAGCCCGCACCCCTAGAACGCTTCTGATACATTCTCACACCCTTTGCAAAAGTTTGAAATAAGGGCAACATAATTATCCATATACACTATAATTTTGAAAAAAAACCCTGGAATATCATCTCGCAACCCCAGGGGGTGTGAGCACCCCTGGTTGGGAATCCCTGCTCTATACCACAAACAGTTTGGTAGGTAAAGACCAGAACCATGAAGATAAGTAATATTTTTTTTTTATGCGAATACCAGAAAGAAATAGGCAGGCTATTTGGAGGCCATTTGAGTTCTAACACTTCTGGTGGGCTTACAGCTTTAAAAGGAGGAGCAATCCAACAAAGAAGGGGAGGGGAGGGGAGGGGAGAGGAAGAGGGGAGGGGAGAGAAGAGTTGGAAGGGACCTGGGAGGTCATCTAGTCCAACCCCCTGCTCAGGCAGGAAACCCTATACCATTTCAGACAAATGGTGGTACCCAATCTCTTCTTAAAAACATCCTGTTACGTCGTCCTAGCTTGGTGCTCCACAAGAAAAAAAAGCCGCAAACAGGAACACTGCACGGTATAGATCAGTGGTTCTCAACCTTTGGGTCGGGACCCCATTTGGGGTCGAACGGCCATTTCATGGAGGTCGCCAAACAACACAGTCCACCATTTTTTCACCCCTTTTCCTTAGCTGTGCTATTCCCTCTTATTCTATTGGCTTTCAAAAGCCAATAGAATAGACTCTCTTGAATAGAGTCTAATTCTATTGGCTTTCCAAAGCCAATAGGAATTGTCCAGGCTGTCTCTGCCCTGCTGAGCCCGCCAAAAGTCCCATTCTGCAAATGGTGCTGCACCAGTTGAGTAGTCCTCGACTTACGACTGGTTGAGTAGTCCTCGACTTACAACCGGTTGGGGGTCGTGGCATTAAAAAGGTTGAGAACCACTGGTATAGATGATCGTGTAGTACTCCATATACGCCACAACGATTGCCCATTGAGAAGAGTACTGTGAGGCAAACCGATCCAGGTGACTCAGAACATGTCCCATAAACATTGCTAGCCTATCCGGATCCCCATCAAACGATACCACTATGGGTGGTGGAACCCAAGTCATGCCTGCCGACCACAGGGCAGAAACTCTCAGTCGGTCACAACTCGGAACCAGTCCTGGAGTCGACATGAAGTCGATGGAGAACAGGCAACTCTCAGTGCCTTTACTACCCGTCCCACCCACACTGGAACGAAACCCACCCACCTAAACCACCATTCGGTCAGGAAACCCACCCACCTTAACCACCATCCGGTCGGGAAAGATATAACTGTGGCGCCCAGCACGCCCCTAATCCTTCCCCAAGCCTGCAATCCATCCAGCCCCATGTCCAACAACCGTCTTCAGCCTTTTGTCAGCCCTGCGAGGTTCAAAGTACAGTATCTTGGCCGTAACAAGATGCCGGGAGATGACGTCACATGTGTGCTGCAACGCCGCCGGGACCTCTGGGGATGGCCGACCGACACGGGGTGGACAGGAAGCAGTTGCGTCATCGGGAAACAGGGAAAGGCCGGCAACCCCATACCAGCGCCTTTCAGTCGGGTCTGCTGGCAGGCTGCGGAGTTAACTGGTAGGGTCCTTACCACACCCTGACGGCCTCGCAGCGCACGACACATCCAGTATTGGATCACTCACAAATTCTGGAGGAAGGTTGTTCCACTGATTAATTGTTCTAACTGTCAGGAAATTCCTCCTTAATTCTAAGCTGCTTCTCTCCCTGATTAGTTTCCATCCGTTGCTTCTTGTCCTGCCTTCAGGCGCTTTGGAGAATAGCTTGACTCCCTCTTCTTTGGGGCACACCCCTTTCATGCATTAAGCAGGTTGATGAAAGGAACTACCCCCTTCCCCCCCCCCCTTTCCACTCTTTTCCCCCTTTTCCTTCCCACCAATGGCTTACTTACACCTCTCTAGCCTTTGTTTAACCTCTCCCATGTGTAACACCTAAGTTGATTGCAACCGACAGAAAATTCAGAGCCGACCAACCAGGAAGTAATGAAGTGAAAAATGTGAGTTGCGAACTAATGGATTGGAAACTAACCAACTGTGTGCTGGGTCAATTGCACAACTCAAGCCGTCGTTTGAACCTCACTAATGTGATGTGAATTTCAAACTTGACCTCACATTTGGGAATGGGTGAAATATGTTAGTGATTCTCCCTGCTCAAAATAATTATCTCGACTTGAATAAATACCATCTGAAGAAGGAAGGCTGGTTTGCGTAGGCTCATATTCCAGGGTGCGTTAGGTTTTTCAAGAGTCGCCATCAGAAGTACAAATGCTATAGATCTGCTTTACAAAGCCTTAGTGCAGTGGTTCTCAACCTGTGGGTCGGGACCCCCATTTGGGGTCGAACGACCATTTCACGGGGGTCGCCAAACAATGCAGTCCGCCATTTTTTCTCCCTTTTCCTTAGCTGTGCTACTCCCTGTTGTTCTATTGGCTTTGAAAGCCAATAGAATAGACTCTCTTGAATAGAGTCTAATTCTATTGGCTTTCAAAAGCCAATAGGAATTGTCCAGGCTGACTCTGCCCTGCTGAGCCCGCCAAAAGTCCCATTCTGCAAATGGTGCTGCACCAGTTGAGTAGTCCTCGACTTATGACCGGTTGAGTAGTCCTCAACTTACGACCGGTTGGGGGGACACGGCATTAAAAAGGTTGAGAACCACTGGGCTAGGGCATCAGCTGGTTCACCAAAGTCAACCAAAAATTAGTTACTGGTTCTACCGAACTGGTGTGAACTGGCTGGATCCCATGGCTGGAGGAAGACCCAGAAGAAGATGGAGAGACAACGCCACTGAGAACTGAAGAAGTTTCTTGGATGAGAAGCGAAATATCTTCAAAGAAAAACAAGGAAGTCCAGTTGCCTGCTGAAAAAGCATCTTTGGGAAAACTATGACCTGGATGACTTGAGAATCTCCACTGACAACACCCCTGAGAATTTATCCTATTTTTCCTCACATGACATCTGTTCACAAGCAGTCCCAGACTATAGGGTTTTAACAAAAATGATTAGTTTTACATGTATATCCTAAAGTTGTTGTCCCTGGGGAAGGATGGAGGAAGAGAAAGGGACAGACATCAAGAAAAAGAGAAAGAGAAGGAGGAGAAAGAGAGAGACAGAGATAAAGAAAGCGAGCAAGAGAGACAGAGATAGACAAAAAGGAAGGAAGGAAGGAAGGAAGGAAGGAAGGAAGGAAGGAAGGAAGGAAGGAAGGCACTTTTCCAAAACATGGCTGGGCTTTCAATTATTATGTTTGGATTATTCCTGTTGTCCTTCTCTTCTCTTCTCTTCTCTTCTCTTCTCTTCTCTTCTCTTCTCCTCTCTTCTCCTCTCCTCTCTTCCATTCCTTATTTTTTCTATTCTATTCTATTCTGTTCTGTTCTATTCTGTTCTGTTCTGTTCTACTCTACTCTACTCTACTCTACTCTACTCTACTCTACTCTACTCTACTCTACTCTATTCTATTCTATTTTATTCTATTCTATTCTATTCTATTCTATTCTATTCTATTTCATATTCTATTCTATTCTGCTCTGCTCTACTCTACTCTACTCTACTCTACTCTACTCTATTCTATTCTATTCTATTCTATTCTATTCTATTCTATTCTATTCTATTCTATTTCATATTCTATTCTATTCTGCTCTGCTCTACTCTACTCTACTCTACTCTACTCTACTCTACTCTACTCTACTCTATTCTATTTCAAGCATAGAATGCTACAATCACTATTAGATGGTGAATGTACGAAATGGAGAATTGCTTTTGGTGCCCTGGGCTAGGATTGGATATGCCATGGAATTACTTAGGATTGGAACTTCTAAGAGAGTATTTTATTTGGATACATTTTAGTAACTATGTTTTTAATTATTTTTGGATTTCATTAAACTTATTGCTTTTCTCTTATACAAACATACACATACACACGGATATCATGCTTTTTTTATTCACTATTTCGTTTGCATCTGGCCTCAGGGCTTCAATAAATACATCTGAAATTTTGAAGAGTCAACCCAAGGCTGACCTGCCTAATTGAGTAGCTTCAATTCATGGCCACTAGGCTCTCTCCATACGTAGCACCATTCCACAGCTTGAACATTATTATGTTGCTTCACTGTGTTGCCTTAAAGCAGGAGTCTCCAAACATAGCAACTTAAGGCTTATAGACTTCAACTCCCAGAATTCCCCAGCCAGCATGGCACACCCCTACCTGGAATAGGATAGATTGCCAAGGTATTATCAAAACTAAGCTGGCAAATCTGAAGCTCTACATCAGGGGTTTCTGGGTTGGCGGCCCGGTGGGAAAGGGAGGGACAGGCAGCTTTATGCATGCAAATGTGGTTGTGTGAGGGAACGGGGCCATGAGCGTGAAGTATTAATCACATGAAGTATTAATACCACTTTACAATGCCTTGGTAAGGCCAGGCTTGGAATGCTGCGTCCAGTTTTGGTCACCACAATGTAAAAGAGACATTGAGACTCTAGAAAGAGTACAGAAAAGAGCAACAAAGATGATCCAAAGTACAAGAAACAATGGTTGGAAACTGACCAAAGAGAGAAGCAACCTGGAATTAAGGAGAAACTTCCTGACTGTGAGGACAATTAACGAATGGAACAGAAGTTGCCTCCAGAAATCGTGGGTGCTCCATCCCTGGAAGTTTTTAAGAAGAGGCTAGACAGTCACTTGTCTGAGATGGTATAGGATCTCCTGGTTTAGCAGGGGGCTGGACTAGAAGACCTCCAAGGTCCCTTCCAGCTCTATTCTGATTTATTGATTCATTGATTGAATTAACCAGTGGAACAGCTTGCCAACAGAAATCGTGGGCACTCCATCACTGGAAGTTTTTAAGAAGAGGCTAGACAGTCACTTGTCTGAGATGGTATAGGATCTCCTTGTTGAGCAGGGGGCTGGACTAGAAGACCTCCAAGGTCCCTTCCAGCTCTATTCTAGTCTAACATCCCAAGTGGAACAGCTCCAAGGGGGTGGGGAGCAATGGGAAATGTGTTGCACGGCCTCTGCCATCACATGCCAGATTACATGAAATTGGCTGGTGCGGCACCAGGCACTGAAAACACAGGGAATAACAGGATTTGACAGAGTTTGGAGGAAAGGGATGGAGAGAAGAAATAACTTTCCCTGACATCTATTAGGTGGAGACAAGGGTAGCACTGAGAGATGAAGCCGCTTCCTTCTTCTTAGAGAATTAGACGCCCCAGATGGTCTCTTAGGAGCCCGGAGACAGTAATGGAAAACAAACAGGGTTCCCCAGGGAAATATATAGCCAATATTCCATTCATCTCCATGGATGGCCTCTGCATGGCAAATGTTGGCTGATGGCCATGTTGAGCAGCCATGTTTTCTGTCCCTGCAAATTTTCAGTCATCAGCATCTAAATGGGAATAGCTCATTGGTAATCTACATTGAGCAGAGGATTAGGAGTCTCCGGGTGGGTTTTATGTCTTTCATTTTTGAAACTGATGGCTTCAAATCCATGCAGAGGTTTTTAGGGAAGAGGAAAAACTCTTCCTTTACAGGAATGGGTTGTTATCTCAAACTAAATCTCTCTCTCTCTCTCTCTCTCTCTCTCTCTCTCTCTCTCTCTCTCTCTCTCTCTCTCTCAGTCTCTCTCCTCAGTCTCTCTCTTTCTCTCCTCAGTCTCTCTCTCTCTCTCCTCAGTCTCTCTCTCTCTCTCCTCAGTCTCTCTCTCTCTCTCTCTCCTCAGTCTCTCTCTCTCTCCTCAGTCTCTCTCCTCAGTCTCTCTCTTTCTCTCCTCAGTCTCTCTCTCTCTCTCCTCAGTCTCTCTCTCTCTCTCCTCAGTCTCTCTCTCTCTCTCTCTCCTCAGTCTCTCTCTCTCTCCTCAGTCTCTCTCTCTCTCTCCTCAGTCTCTCTCTCTCTCTCTCTCTCCTCAGTCTTTCTCTCTCTCTCCTCAGTCTCTCTCTCTCTCTCTCTCTCCTCAGTGTCTCTTTCTACCTCTCTCTCCTTTTCTTTATATCTTGGTCTTTCTTTTTCTTTCTTTGTTTCTCTCTCTTCCTTCTCTCTCCCTTGGTCTCTCTCTCTCTCTATGTCTCTTTCTTTCTTTCTTTCTTTCTTTCTTTCATTCTCTCTCTCTCTCAGTGTCTCTTCCTATCTCTCTCTCCTTTTCTTTATATCTTGGTCTTTCTTTCTTTTTCTTTCTTTCTTTCTCTCTCTTCCTTCTCTCTCCCTCGGTCTCTCTATGTCTCTTTCTTTCTTTCTTTCTTTCTTTCATTCTCTCTCTATTTTTCTTTCTTTCTCTCTCTCTTCCTTTCCCTTTGTCTCTCTCTGTGTCCCTCCCTCCCTCCCTCCCTCTTTCTTTCTTTCTTTCTTTCTTTCTTTCTTTCTTTCTTTCTTTCTTTCTTTCCAGCATCTCTTTCTGTTTCTTTCACTTTCTCTGTTTATATCTTGGTCTTTTTGTCTTTCTTTATATCTTGCTCTTTCTCTCTTTCATTGTCTCTCTCTCTCTTCTTTTTCTCTCCATCTGTCTATCTCTGTGTCTTTCTTTCTTTCTTTCTTTCTTTCTTTCTTTCTTTCTTTCTTTCTTTCTTTCTTTCTTTCTCTTTCTTGTCTCTCTTTCTGTCTCTTCAGTTTTTCCTGAAAATCAGATTAGTCATGCCTGATTTCTCAAAAATGTTTAGAAAGCTTCAAGAAATACACAAACCATCTTGCTCTCCCATTACATATCATACTCTCCCATTGACATAACAAGTGGGAATCCGAAACAGGAAACTTTGGAAGAATGATCAAGTAAGAAGGTTACTGCAACCAATTCTTGGATCCCCTCCAAGAAACATTATTTGCAATTTAGACAATTAATCTCAGTGGGATTAAAGTTGATTTCTTTTGAGCTCCATTAATATCAACAAGCAAAGTCTCCTTCCATTGCCTTCCACTAAACTTCGTCATCAACTTATTGGTCCACAGCTGAGTAGATAGATCTCAGGTGGCTCTTTATGTCTTATGAAATAATTGGATTAAACATTGAGTAGATGAGGAGGAACATTACTTAATGTTAAAACCCAGGTTAATATTCTCATTGTGATGCAGCCGGAGATTACTTGTGGAGTTTGACAATCAATGTCCCACACTGATTCTAATTAATATTATAACTGAGGGGGGAAATGTAACTCATAACACTTATTCATCCGAGCCCCCCCCTCCCACTTTCCTCTGAGCAGAACAAATAAATATGGCTGAAATTCTATCATCAAACCACTCCAGGCATTTTCTTTTGCTGCTTGCTTTTGCTATTAAAGGGGGCGGGGGGGGGGGAGAGAAAAGAAAAGAAAAGTCATTTATTTCATTCTGTTTTAAATGTAGTGCTGTCAAAAATGGATTGCCCCGAAGACTTTATTTGTAACACAGCAGCACACAGTTTTGTTGGCTCAGTTGCCGGAAAACGACTCCAAAATCCAAAATAAAAGATAAATTTAGTAGAATGCTGCAGAGAGCCAAGCTTCTAGTTTATCCCAATAAATTAGGACATATATATATATATATATATATATATATATATATATATATATGTGTGTGTGTGTGTGTGTGTGTGTGTGTGTGTGTGTGTGTGTGTGTGTAGGTCTTTGGTTATTCGGGTTTTCTCCTGCGTCAAATTGGAAGTGTCTTGGCGATGTTTCGACGAAGTCTCATTCGTCATCTTCAAGCTGGTGTTTTCAGCTTCGTGCTTCTAGGAATAATGTGTGATCATAGCTGTTTCTTCATTTTAACTGCCAGTGGTGATATGAACTGATTGGATGAGAGCTTGGCTGTGTTCTGATTGGATGGAGGTGTGTTCTGATTGGTTAGGATCATCCATGCATGCTGGCTCAGGAATTCTGGGAGTTGAAGTCCACGAGTCATCCAGGGGGCCATAGTTCCCTGATGCTGGCTCAGGAATTCTGGGAGTTGAAGTCCACGAGTCATGAGGGGGCCATATTTCCCCCATGCTGGCTCAGGAATTCTGGGAGTTGAAGTCCATGAGTCATAAAAGAGCCAAGGTTGCCTACCTGCCTACCCCTGCACTAGACCAAACTGTTTCTGTCTATTTCTACTGTCTTCTTTCCCTTCCTTCTGCCAGCTGACAGTGTTATTGATAATCCACTGTCAAAGCTGATTTTAAGGTAGTAAATGTCTTATTTATTTCATACCACTATATGTTAATTTGCAGGATAATCTCTATTTTGCCTTTTTTTTTTTTTTTGTTAATGTTCTCTAAAACTCCAAGCTTTGCACATGAAAAGTACTTTCGAAACCCACACCAAACAGCCCAGGCTCATATCTAAAACTAAATTCCAAGGGATGCAGGCAAAGTCTTTAATCGCCTCGTAAAAATCTCAAGATGAAAGACGGCAAAGTTAGGGGAAAAAATGCTATTTTATGCCTCTCTGTGCATGTATCCGGGTATGCCCAATACCGACGCCTGTGCAATCTTCAATTAAATTATTATATTAGTTGGCTACATGGAGAGTCCATTAAAGATTTAGTTACTTTCTGTGTGAACATTAAGGAGCTATTACTCAAATTCTATTTAAACAGTTAAAAGGAATTAAAATGTGGCAAAAAGATCATTACATATCACGACCTAATTTTCCAACACAAGCTCAGCGACTGATAGATTGCTTAAACTTCTCCCAGGTTTTAGTTTTCCACTCAATAATTTAGAGCCTAGACTGGGGAGGGGGAGGTTATGTTGTTTTATAATTTGTTACCATCAGTCTTTCTTGGCAAGGGAGAAGGCTGCCCTGCTGTAATCAGCCTTATTTCATAGGCTTTATTTGAAGTAGAATAGAATAGAATTCAGAATAGAATGGAATGGAATGGAATGGAATAGAAAATATGGAATAGAATAGAATAGAATAGAATAGAATAGAATAGAATAGAATAGAATAGAATAGAAAATATGGAATGGAATGGAATGGAATAGAATAGAATAGAATAGAATAGATAGAATAGAATAGAATAGAATAGAATAGAATAGAATAGAATAGAATAGAATAGAATAGAATAGAATATAGAATAGAATAGAATAGAATAGAATAGAATAGAATAGAATAGAATAGATAGGAATGGAAGGAATAGAATAGAATAGAATAGAATAGAATAGAATAGAAGAGAATAGAATAGATGGAATGGAATGAATGGAGTGGAGGGAGTGGAGTGGAGTGGAGTGGAGTGGAATGGAATGGAATGGAATGGAATGGAATGGAATAGAATAGAATAGAATAGAATAGAATAGAATAGAAGCTGGAAGGGACCTTGGAGGTCTACTAGTCCAGCCTCCTGCTCTAGCAGGAGAACCTATACCATCTCAGTCAAGTGACTGCCTAGCCCAGTGGTGGGAAACCTATGGCACGCGTGCCAGAGGCAGCACTCGGAGCCCTCTCTGTGGGCACATGCACTGTTGCCCCAGCCCCGCCTTCTCCCATGGCCCCATTCTTCGTATGTTTTAGTCCCCAGGCCTTGGATCCTCTTAGTTGCTCTTCTCTGAATTTTTTTCCAAACTCTCAACATCTGTTTTGTGGTATGGTGACCAAAATTGGCTGCAGTATTCCAAGTGTGGTTTTACTAGGGTTTTATAAAGCGGTACTAATACTTCATGTGATCTTGATTCTATGCCTCTGTTTATACAACCCAGGATTGTATTAGCTTTTTTGGCTGCTGCTGCACACTGCAGGCTTATAGTTAAGTGATCATCCACTAGGACTCCAAGGTCCCTCTCACAGCTACTGTTTTTAAGCCAGGTCTTGCCCAATCTGATTTTTCCTGCCTAAATGTAAAACTTTGCTTTTCTCCACACTGAAACTGATTTTGTTGAGGCCCATTGTTCAGGTTTGTCAAGCTATTTTTGGATCCTGAGTTTGCCTTCCAGGATGTTGACTGTTCCTGCCAGTTTGGTGTCATCTGCAAATTTGATGAGTTCCCCTTCAATTCCATTACCTAAGTCATTTATGAAGATATTGAATAGTACTGGGCCTAAGACGGAACCTTGTGCTACCCAACTGCTTACTTCTCTCCATGTGGATGTAGTGCCATTGAGGACTACTCATTGAGTACGGTTTGCCAGCCAGCTACACATCCATCAGGTGGTGATGTTATCTATTCCATCTTTTTCTAACTTACCAAGTTTACTTCCATATTGAGGACATTTGTTTTAGGAGAAGAATTGCTATCTGGGCCATGAATAGAGTAGGATTTTTTTTCTATTTCTTCCTCTGCATAGTTCTGGCCCTCCTTTATATGAAAAAGAACATAGAATCATAGCATTGAAAATGACCTCAGAGGTCTTCTAGACTAACCCCCTGCTTAGAATAACAGATTTAGAAGGGACCTTAGGAGGTCTTCAAGTCCAACTCCTCCAGTCCAAGCAGTAAGCTCTATATCATTTCAGACAGGTGGTTGTCCAGTCTCTTCCAAGAACTTCTGGAGGCAAGTCGTTCCACTGGATTATTGTTCTCACTGCTCAAGACTTTATACTGTCCCAGTCAAATGTTTGTCCACAGTCACACAGAGATAAACAACATCTGCATACCGTTCAACAGAATCAATCAAAAATCCAAAAAGGAAATGTTGAAAGAAAAATCTCCAGTCCAAGCCAGGAACAAACAAAATGGAGACTGCTTTAGAAAGAAGGTTGTAGTTTATTGAAGAGCAGAACCACGAGACATTTGGCTCTGGAGCAGCTGACCGCATGTTGCTGGGAGTGGTGGGTTTTTATACCTTCTTGGGCTTTTGTGTTTGGAGTTGTTCCTGTGGCATGAACATTGATCTGAGATTCAGTGTGCCTTTTGGTATTTTGATGGTGGTGGGTTAATCCTATTATGTCCTAAAGGTCATGTCCTGCTTCCCTGGGGCTGTGGCTGATGGCTATGTCCTGTGTTGCATTTTTTGGGTGACGGATTGTTGGTTCTAGGGATCTTTGTCTTTCTAATCCCATCAGCTCTAAGCTTTCTGGCTCCAGTCTTTCTGAAAGGATTGTCACATCTGCATTTCTACAGATCTGGTTTCTGCTTGGGGCAGAGAGATTTTAGGGTGGTGGTGGTTTCTGCCTTTTAAGATCTTCTCCATTATTCCCTTGGGGAAATATAATATTCCACCTTTTTTAATATTTCTCAAAATATTTCTTTCTCCGGGGGGGGGGTATTGACTTCCCACAGAAACAAAACAATCAAAACATTTCCTCACCAGAAAATAATATGCAGATTGGCAGAAAATAACAGCAAGAATGACACTAGACCAGGGGTAGGCAACCTTGGCTCTTTTATGACTCGTGGACTTCAACTCCCAGAATTCCTGAGCCAGCATGGCTCACTCTGGAAACCTCTCCCTTTCTCCTCAGCGTGGCTGGCTCAGGATTTTTGGGAGTTGAAGTCCACAAGTCATGAAGGGGCCAAAGTTTCCCTCATGCTGGCTCAGGAATTCTGGGAGTTGAAGTCCACCAGTCATAAAAGAGCCAAGGTTGCCTACCTCTACACTAGACCAACAATTAATCACCTCAATCAAGGAACTAATAACAGACAAATAATCAAGTGGTAAACAACAACCTAATCAAGGAACCACCAAGAATACTCCCACCAACTCTGATAGGCCAAGACACCTGTATATAAACTGAAAACAAACCTCACTCTCTTCTAGCACTGATGACGTTACTTAGTTGGGTAACGAAATGTCTTGAAGAAAACAACCCAGCTCAGAGAGCACCAAAGAGCCCACAGTTCAATGCTGAGCTACAAATACTCTCTTCCATCAAACGACAACTGAGACCTGATGTCAGAGTCCTTACCAACCCCTGGGTCCAGAACAGAAAACAAGTTGTAGAATTCACAGGAGGCTGGCTTCAGAAAAGGAACGTTCTGGCATGCGTTTAATCACACAACTGCAAACAAAGTTAGCGCTGGGAGCAATCCCCTCCCAGCGCCTTACATGCTTTTCCCACCTGGCTCCACCTCCCACCCACCTAACAAGCATCTGGGGGCTGACGTAATAAGAGCAGGCCTCCGGCTCTGTTCAGCCATGCAGAACACGCTGCCAGCGCCTGGCCTCCCAGTGACGTCCCAATGTCAATCAGCTGCTTGTCGGATGTGCGGCATGCTTTCAGCTCCCTGATGCCTCCCCACACCAAACAGCTGTCCGGTGGGCCGGCTGTGGAACCGCTCAGCTGTTTGGCAGCAAACGGATAAGAACCTCCTCCCAGGCATCGTAGAGCCCATGGGGTTTGACAGGAAGCCCCCTCTACCAGGGCTCCACCTGGAAGGCAAGGAGAAATGCATGATTAATCATATGCCATGGCAGATGGTTCAGGTAACCCCCCTCCTGGCTTACTGGAACACCATTGGTGGAAGATCTGCAACAACTGGGGGGCTTGGATGTCCACTTCCCTCAGCCAGGACACCTCCGTAACAGTGTCCGTAACAGGAGTCTAACAGGAGTCTTGATAGAATCAAGATCACGTGAAGGGTTAATACCAATTTACAAGACGTGGCAAGGCCACACTTGGAATCCTGCATCCAGTTTTGGTCACCGCGATGTAAAAAAGACGCTGGAATTCTAGAAAGAGTGCAGAGAAGAGCAGCAAAGATGATCAGGGGACTGGAGGCCAAAACATAGAAGAAAAGGCTGCTGGAATTGGGTATGTCTAGTTTAATGAAGAGAAGGACGAGGGGGGACATGACAGCAGTGTTCCAATATCTCAGGGGCTGCCCCAAAGAAGAGGGAGTCAAGCTATTTTCCAAAGCACCTAAAGGCAGGACAAGAAGCAACAGATGGAAAGTAATCAAGGAGAGAAGCAACCAGGAACTAAGGAGAAACTTCTTGACAGTTAGAACAATTAACCAGTGGAAGAACCTGCCTCCAGAAGCGGTGAAAGCTCCAACACTGGAGGTTTTTAAGAAGAGACTGGATAGCCATTTGTCCAAAATGTTATAGGGTTTCCTGCCTGAGCAGGGGGTTGGACTAGATGACCTCCAAGATCCCTTCCAACTTTATTATTATTATTATTATTATTATTATTATTATTATTATTATTATTATTATTATTATTATTGATCATCGCACAGTCAGCCAGATGTTCAGACTGGATTTGGCATTTTGTCTACCTATCGAGTCCTTAACCAGGACCTGGGATAGGCAGATGTGGATGTTTGATGGTATTACAGATATCGTCGCAGGATGGAAGCAGTTCCTAATCAGGCTGCCTTTTGCAATGGACTAATAGCGAATTTGTCAATGCCAATGGTGTTCAAGTGGTGCTCCAGTTGTTTTGGGATTGCACCCAAGGAGCCTATGACTATTGGTACTACCCTTGCTTGCTTTTGCCACAGTCTTTCTCTTTCTATTTGGAGGTCTTTGTATTTTGTTATCTTCTCCAGTTCTTTCTCTTCTATTCTGCTATCTCCAGGCACTGCCACATCCACTATCCAGACTTTTTTGTCTTTCTTATCGACAATTGTCAAGTCTGGGGTGTTATGTTGCAGGTGCTTGTCTGTTTGAATTCTGAAGTCCCAGAGCAGTTTAATTTTATCATTTTCTATGACTTTCTCTATTTTATGATCCCACCAGTTTTTGCTTACAGGCAAATGATATTTTTTGCAGATCTTCCACTGCACCATTGTTGCTACTTTGTCATGCCGCTGCTTGTAATCAGTCTGTGCAATCTTCTTGCACACAGGCTTACAAAGTGCGTCCATGTTCTTCAGCTTCTTTGCATAGGCGGCACTACGTCTGTTGCGTTTTTCTCAATTTGACTGTATGCATTTGTCTTAAGCTTGTCTTGTGCAGCAGAATTAGTCCCTCGGTCTCTTTCTTCAATTTTCCTTGCTCTTAGCCATTGCCAGGTTGTATTATAGCTGCTTTCGCAGCTATTTTTTTACATGTATTGGCCATGTAGTGCTTTGTCCTCCCATGCCTCTATTCTGTTCTTCATTTGGTCTTTCTTGTAGGCCAGTTTGGTCTCTCCAGTAGTCAGTAAGCCTTCCTGATATACTAATTTCAGTGCATCTTCATCATTGTTTCTTCAGATATTCTTCCAAAGCCAGTTTTTCTTCTTCAACCATCTGATGTACTTGTAGCATTCCACGCCCACCTATTTGCCTTGGTAGATAAAGTCTGTCAATGTCACCGCGTGGATGAATGGCATGATTCATTGTCATTATTTTTCTAGTCTGCCTATCCATTGCTTTTAGTTCTGCTTGAGTCCAGTCCACTATTCCAGCTGTGTACCTAATGACTGGGATTGCCCAGGTGTTGATTGCCTTTATGGTATTTCCTCCATTGAGTTTGGACTTTAAGATCTTCTTCACTCTCTTGATGTATTCACCTCTAATCTTTTTCTTGACTTCAATGTGCTTGATGTTGTCAGCTTGAAGGATACCCAAGTATTTGTAGTAATCTTCCTCATCCAGACTCTTAATGTTATTTTCGTGGGGCATCTTGATTCCTTCAGTTTTCACTACTTTCCTTGTTTGATAGTAAGTGTGGCACATTTGTTCAAGCCAAACTCCATAACAATATCTTGGCTATATATACGGACAGTGTTGAGCAGCGATTCTATTTCAGATGATGTTTTTCCATACAGCTTCAGATCATCCATATACAGGAGGTGGGATAGTCTGGCAGATGTTTTTGATGTTTGATAGCCATGTCCTGAGTTATTCAGTATTGTTGACAGAGGAAACAGTGCAATAACAAATAGTAATGGTGATAATGAATCTCCTTGAAATATTCCTCTCTGATATTAACCTCTCCCAGCTTCTCACCATTGATCTGCAACTGTGTCTTCCATTGTGCCATCGATTTTTGCACAAATTTTCTGATGTTTCTACTGACTCCTGTTATTTCTAGGCACTTTATTATCCAATCATGTGGCAGAGAGTCAAATGCCTTTTTGTAGTCAATCCATGCCACATTCAGGTTGGTCTTCCTTCTCTTGCAGTTTTCCAAGATCATTTGTCTATTAGGAGTTGATTTTTTGTTCCTCTGCTATTGGTGCGGTTTCCTTTCTGCTTCAGGGGAAAGAGATTGTTTCAACTAGATGCTGTTGTACGCATCAGCTACCACCACCAGTTAGTAATTGAAAGTTTGTTGGTAAGCAGGTAATGGCCGTAGTTACGGGTGTTGCCCCTTTTGCTGGATTTTTCATTATTAGGTAGGTTTTCTCCAGTGTTAGCCACTTTTCATTTTCCTCCTTGTCGTATATTGTTGAACTGCTTGGCAATGAGTGGGTGTTATAACAGTTAGATGTTTCAACCAAAACCCATGCAGTTCATCTTCCCCTGGTGCTGACCAATTTTTGATTTTCTTTGCTCTTTTTTCTACCATTTTTGTTGTTATTACTAGTTCTTTCATTTCAACTTCTGTTTATTTGAATCCACCTCTTTAAACCAAGCCGCATCCTTGTTGTATTTCTTTGGGTTATCCCATATCTGCTTCCAGAACTGCACTGTTTCTTCCTTGTCAGGTACTGACTGATTCTTTGCAGTTTCTCCATTGATGGATTGGTAGAAACGTTTCTGATTGGATTGAAATGGGAGGTTCTGCCTATAGTTTGCAATTCGAGCTTCATATCTACTGATTTTCCTGGCTATAGCTGTTATTTGTTGCTTTATTATTTCCAGTGCTTCCTTGATCTTCCTGTTTCTAAGTGGTATTTCTTGATTAGGTATTCTTTGGTCTTCTTGTTCTTCAGCTTCTTTTCTTTCATCTGTTCTAGCTTGCTTGCATGTGATCTTAACTTGCTGATCTTATTTTCTAGTCTAACCTTCCATTTTTCTGGTGCACTGTTTGTTTGTTTTCTTCTTTGTTGATTTTGCACCCCAGGTATTCTGTTATAACTGCAGCTGTGCTGTACATTAGTTGGTTTGTTTCTTGCAATGAATTGGTGCTTATACTTGATATTGCAATATTTGCATCTTTTAATGCTTGTGCTAGCTGTTTCTTTGGAAAAAGCTTCAATGCAGGTAGCCTTATTCTATTGTTTTTGTGCTGTTCTAGATGCTCAGTTATTCTTTGTTTCAATTCTTTTATTTCTTTAGTTAGAGGGTTTTGTTCTTCCTGAGGTAGAGGTGCCTGGTTTCCAAATGATAACAGTTGTATATCTCTGCTAGATTACTTCACTGCAAACTCCCCCGGTGGCCTATATATCTGATTGACTTCTGGGTAAGGCTTTGATTTCTTGCCCCGGCGTAAACTTGCAGTTCGTCCAATTCTGTTTCTGTGAAATAATTTATTCTTTGTATAAACTCGGCGTTGATTCTGCTAGTCTTCGTTCTGTGATTTCGGATTCTGGATATTGTTCTTTCCAGAAAACTGGTGCAGTTTTAGATATCTCGTCTGTTGATTGATCTGTAGTAACAGATCATTATTTCTTTGTTTTCAATCACTGTGTATCTGCGACGGGTAAACATCTTTTCTTCCAGTAGTTCTGCAGATGCTGGCCCTGGTTGCTCAGCCAACAGTCCTGAGTCCTGTAACCCATTTTTCACCAGATATCCAGGAACTCCAATATCTAGCGCGGACCTTGTTAACCCTGGCGACATCCGAGCCGGTATGGCATTCTGAAATTTACGTCTCACATATTTTTTATGGGAGAGACACTCTTTGTCTGACTCCTCTGCTGAGACCTGTCCGGTATGGTTGAACCTCTGGCATAGCTCTCATCTTCCTCAGAGTACACAAGCCCCACAACCATCCGTCAGTGGGAGTCGCTCTCACTGGGGGATGATTATATTATTATATTGGATCATCGCCACAGGTCAGCCAGATGTTCAGACTGGATTTGGCATTTTGTCTACCTATCGAGTCCTTACCCAGGACCTGGGATAGGCAGATGTGGATGTTTGATGGTATTACAGGTATCGTCGCAGGATGGAAGCAGTTCATAATAAGGCCGCCTTTTGCAATTGACTAATAGCGAATTTGTCAATGCCAATGGGTTCAAGTGGTGCTCCAGTTGTTTTGGGATTGCACCCAAGGAGCCTAGAACTATTGGTACTACCCTTGCTTGCTTTTGCCACGGTCTGTCTGTTTCTATTTGTAGGTCTTTGTATTTTGTTATCTTCTCCAGTTCTTTCCTTTATATTCTGCTATCTCAGGCACTGGCACGTCCACTATCCAGACTTTTTTGTCTTTCTTATCGACAATTGTTAAGTCTGGGGTGTTATGTTGCAGGTGCTTGTCTGTTTGAATTCTGAAGTCCCAGAGCAGTTTAATTTTATCATTTTCTATGATTTTCTCTATTTTATGATCCCACCAGTTCTTGCTTACAGGCAAATGATATTATTTTGCAGATCTTCCAATGCACCATTGTTGAAACTTTGTCCATACCGCCTGCTTATAAATCAGTCTGTGCCAATCTGCTTGCAACAGCTACCAAGTGGTTCCACTGTCTTCTCCAGCTTCTTTGCTAGGCGGCACTTACTGTCGTTGCTGTCCTTCTCAAATTTTGACTTTGTAGCATTTGCATTAAGGCTTGGTCTTGTGCAGCCAAGAATTAGCCCCCTCGGTCTCTTTCTTCAATTTTCCTGCTCTTAGCCATTGCCAGGTTTTATTATTATCTGCTTTCCCAGCTATTTTTTTCATGTATTGGCCATGTAGTGATTTGTTTTCCCATGCCTCTATTCTGTTCTTCATTTGGTCTTTCCTGTAGGCCAGTTTGGTCTCTCCAGTAGTCAATAAGCCTTCGTGATATACTAATTTCATCATTGTTCTTCAGATATTCTTCCAAAGCCATTTTTTCTTCTTTAACCATCTGATGTACTTGTAGCATTCCACGCCCACCTATTTGCCTTGGTAGATAAAGTCTATCAATGTCACTGCGTGGATGAAGGGCGTGATTCATTGTCATTATTTTTCTGGTCTGCCTATCCATTGATTTTAGTTCTGCTTGAGTCCAGTCCACTATTCCAGCTGTGTACCTAATGACTGGGATTGCCCAGGGGTTGATTGCCTTTATGGTATTTCCTCCATTGAGTTTGGACTTTAAGATCTTCTTCACTCTCTTGATGTATTCACTTCTAATCTTTTTCTTGACTTCAGTGTGCTTGATGTTGTCAGGTTGAAGGATACCCAAGTATTTGTAGTACTCTTCCTCATCCAGACTCTTAATGTTATTTTCGTGGGGCATCTTGATTCCTTCAGTTTTCAATATTTTTCCTTGTTTGATAGTAAGTGTGGCACATTTGTCCAAGCCAAACTCCATTACAATATCTTGGCTATATATACGGACAGTGTTGAGCAGCGATTCTATTTCAGATGATGTTTTTCCATACAGCTTCAGATCATCCATGTAAAGGAGGTGGGATAGTCTAGCAGAGGTTTTTGATGTTTGATAACCATGTCCTGAGTTATTCAGTATTGTTGACAGAGGAAACAGTGCAATAACAAATAGTAATGGTGATAATGAATCTCCTTGAAATATTCCTCTCTTGATATTAACCTCTCCCAGCCTCTCACCATTGATCTGCAACTGTGTTTTCAATTGTGCCATCGATCTTTGCACAAATTTTCTGATGTTTCTACTGACTCCTGTTATTTCTAGGCACTTTATTATCCAATCATGTGGCAGAGAGAGTCCAATGCCTATTTTTGTAGTCAAATCCATGCACATTCAGGTTGGTCCTCTTCCTTGCAGTTTCCAAGATCATTTTGTCTATTAGGAGTGATCTTTTGTTCCTCTGCTATTGTCGCGGCGGTTACGTTTGTCATGTGGAAAGAGATTGTTTTCACAGATCGCTGTTGTACTGCCTCAGCTACCACACAGTAGTAATTGGAAAGGTGTTGCGTAAGCAGGGTAATTCGCATGTAGCTACTGGGGTTGCCCCTTTGCTGGATTTCACTATTAGTAGGTTTTCCAGTTGTTAGCCACTTTCAGTTCTCCTCATTGTAGTCTATTGTTGACTGCTGCAATGAGTGGGTGTATAACAGTTAGATGTTTCAACCAAAACCCATGTAGTTCATCTTCACCTGGTGCTGACCAATTTTTGATTTTCTTTGCTCTTTTTTCTACCATTTTTGTTGTTATTATTAGTTCTTTCATTTCAACTTCTGTTTTATTTGCATCCACCTCTTTTAGCCAAGCCGCATCCTTGTTGTATTTCTTTGGGTTATCCCATATCTGCTTCCAGAACTGCACTGTTTCTTCCTTGTCAGGTATTATTATTATTATTATTATTATTATTATTATTATTATTATTATTATTATTATTATTGATCATCGCACAGTCAGCCAGATGTTCAGACTGGACTTGGCATTTTGTCTACCTATTGAGTTCTTACCCAGGACCTGGGATAGGCAGATGTGGATGTTTGATGGTATTACAGATATCGTCGCAGGATGGAAGCAGTTCCTAATAAGGCTGCCTTTTGCAATTGACTATAGCGAATTTGTCAATGCCAATGGTGTTCAAGTGGTGCTCCAGTTTTTTTGGGATTGCACCCAAGGAGCCTATGACTATTGGTACTACCCTTGCTTGCTTTTGCCACAGTCTTTCTATTTCTATTTGTAGGTCTTTGTATTTTGTTATCTTCTCCAGTTCTTTCTCATCTATTCTCCTGTCTCCAGGCACTGCCACGTCCACTATCCAGACTTTTTTGTCTTTCTTATCGACAATTGTTAAGTCTGGGGTGTTATGTTGTCTGTTTATCATTGTTATTATTATTATTATTACCTCTTGAATCTCATAATGGTCCCCTGTGACAGGGCCCAGTATCCATTTCACGGATCTAAAAGAGGGCCCCTCCAGCAGCTTCAGTAGGCTGCAATGGAGGACTGGGTGTACCCTGATGCCTCCCTGCACCAAACAGCTGTCCGATGGGCCGTCCATGGAACCTCTCAGCTGTTTGATGGCGAATGGTTAAAACTCTCCTCCCAGACATCGTCTTCAGCTCCCACCCCTTCAATGTCGAGCCCACCGGGCTGGACACCTGAAATGAATATTTGTACAACTGGTAAGAGGAGCATAATTCTTTGATCCTCCCCGTGATTAAAACTAGAAACCAGAATTTCTTATGGAAGAGAGAAATACATTCAGAATGGTGCGTAAACAATGATGCACCATTCCAAAGGTGGAGCTCTCACCTCACAATCAGGACGTTGTGGTTTTTGAGGCTAGGTCGCAGCTGATCTTTCACTCTCTGGGCGCAAAGAGAAGATATTCTGCTGTGAACTCCGCCTAGGCATCAGGGAGAGCATCCGGCCAGCAAATGCTCAGCTCCATTTGGTCACCCCTGACTCCACCCTGATGGAAGAAATTGCAGGGCTCGTTAAAAGAAAAAACAAACAAAAAAGGCATCATTCTGGTATTTTAGTGAAGTTTCATCATAGAAATATTTTAAATGGAATGGTTGCTGGAATTCAGAATGTCTAGTTTAATGAAGAGAAGGACCAGGGGTGACAGGATAACAGTGTTCCAGTATCTCAGGGGTTGCCTTAAAGAACAGGGAGTCAAGCTATTCTCCAAAGCATCTGAAGGCAGGAGAAGAAGCAACGATGGAAACTAATCAAGCAGAGAAGCAACCTAGAACTAAGGAAAAACTTCCTGACAGTGAGAACAATTAACCAGTGGAACAGCCTGCCTCCAGAAGCGGTGAATGCTCCAATACTGGAAGTTTTTAAGAAGAGACTGGACAGCCATTTGTCCAAAATGGTATAGGGTTTCCTGCATGGGCAGAGGTTTGGACTACATGACCTGCAAGGTCCCTTCCAATATTATTATTATTATTATTATTATTATTATTATTATTATTATTATTACTATTACTATTATTACTATTATTATTATTATGGATCATCGCACAGTCAGCCAGATGTTCAGACTGGATTTGGCATTTTGTCTACCCATCGAGTCCTTACCCAGGACCTGGGATAGGCAGATGTGGATGTTTGATGGTATTACACATATCGTCGCAGGATGAAAACAGTTCCTAGTAAGGCCGCCTTTTGCAATTGACTAATACCGAATTTGTCAATGCCAGTAGTGTTCAAGTGGTGCTCCAGTTGTTTTGGGATTGCACCCAAGGCACCTATTACTATTGGTACTACCCTTGCTTGCTTTTGCCACAGTCTTTCTATTTCTATTTGTAGGTCGTTGTATTTTGTTATGTTCTCCAGTTCTTTCTCGTCTATTCTGCTGTCTCCAGGCACTGCCACGTCCATTATTCAGACTTTTTTGTCTTTCTTATCGACAATTGTTAAGTCCGGGGTGTTATGTTGCAGGTGCTTGTCTGTTTGAATTCTGAAGTCCCAGAGCAGTTTAATTTTATCATTTTCTATGATTTTCTCTATTTTATGATCCCACCAGTTTTTGCTTACAGGCAAATGATATTTTTTGCAGATCTTCCAATGCACCATTGTTTCTACTTTGTCATGCCGCTGAGCTTGTAGTCCGTCTGTGCATCTTCTTTGCAACAGCTTACACGAGGTGGTCCACTGTTTCTTCAGCTTCTTTGCATAGGCAGCACTTACTGTCTGTTGCTGTCTTCTCAATTTTGACTTTATATGCATTTGTCCTTAAGGCTTGGTCTTGTGCAGCCATAATTAGTCCCTCGGTCTCTTTCTTCAATTTTCCTGATCTTAGCCATTGCCAGGTTTTATTATTATCTGCTTTGCCAGCTATTTTTTTTCATGTATTGGCCATGTAGTGCTTTGTCTTCCCATGCCTCTATTCTGTTCTTCATTTGGTCTTTCTTGTAGGCCAGTTTGGTCTCTCCAGTAGTTAGTAAGCCTTCATGATATACTAATTTCAGTGCATCTTCATCATTGTTCTTCAGATATTCTTCCAAAGCAATTTTTTCTTCTTCAACCATCTGATGTACTTGTAGCATTCCACGCCCACCTATTTGCCTTGGTAGATAAAGTCTATCAATGTCACTGCGTGGATGAAGGGCGTGATTCATTGTCATTATTTTTCTGGTCTGCCTATCCATTTCTTTTAGTTCTGCTTGAGTCCAGTCCACTATTCCAGCTGTGTACCTAATGACTGGAATTGCCCAGGTGTTGATTGCCTTTATGGTATTTCCTCCATTGAGTTTGGACTTTAAGATCTTCTTCACTCTCTTGATGTATTCACTTCTAATCTTTTTCTTGACTTCAGTGTGCTTGATATTGTCATCTTGAAGGATACCCAAGTATTTGTAGTACTCTTCCTCATCCAGACTCTTAATGTTATTTTCGTGGGGCATCTTGATTCCTTCAGTTTTCACTATTTTTCCTTGTTTTGATAGTAAGTGTGGCACATTTGTCCAAGCCAAACTCCATTACAATATCTTGGCTATATATACGGACAGTGTTGAGCAGTGATTCTATTTCAGATGATGTTTTTCCATACAGCTTCAGATCATCCATATAAAGGAGGTGGGATAGTCTGGCAGATGTTTTTGATGTTTGATAGCCATGTCCTGAGTTATTCAGTATTTTTGACAAGAGGAAACAGTGCAATAACAAATAGTAATGGTGATAATGTGATAATGAATCTCCTTGAAATATTCCTCTCTTGATATTAACCTCTCCCCGCCTCTCACCATTGATCTGCAACTGTGTCTTCCATTGTGCCATCGATCTTTGCACAAATTTTCTGATGTTTCTACTGACTCCTGTTATTTCTAGGCACTTTATTATCCAATCATGTGGCAGAGAGTCAAATGCCTTTTTGTAGTCAATCCATGCCACATTCAGGTTGGTCTTCCTTCTCTTGCAGTTTTCCAAGATCATTTTGTCTATTAGAGTTGATCTTTTGTTCCTCTCTATTGGGGCGTTTCCTTTTTCTGCTCAGGTGGAAAGAGATTGTTTAGTCAACTAGATGCTCGTTGTACTGCATCAGCTACAACACCAGTTTAGTAATTTGAAAGTTGTTGGTAAGCAGGTAATTGGCCGATAGTTGCCTGGTGTTGCCCCTTTTGCTGGGTTTTTCATTATTAGGTAGGTTTTCCCAGCTGTTAGCCACTTTTCAATTTCTCCTCCTTGTACTATATTGTTGAGCTGCTTGGCAATGAGTGGGTGTATAACAGTTAGATGTTCAACCAAAACCCATGCAGTTCATCTTCACCTGGTGCTGACCAATTTTTGATTTTCTTTGCTCTTTTTTCTACCATTTTTGTTGGTATTACTAGTTCTTTCATTTCAACTTCTGTTTTATTTGCATCCACTTCTTTTAACCAAGCTGCATCCTGGTTGTATTTCTTTGGGTTATCCCATACCTGCTTCCAGAATTGCACTGTTTCTTCCTTGTCAGGTTATTATTATATTATTTTATTATTATATTATTATTATTATTATTTATTATTATTTTATTATTGAATCCATCGCACAGTCAGCCAGTTATGTTTCAGACTGGGACTATTGCATTTTTGTCTTACCATTGAGTTCTTACCCAGGACGAACCCTGGGCTAGGCATATGTGGATGTTTATGGTATTACAGATATCGTCGGCAGGATGGAGAGGCGTTCCTAGTTAAAAGGCTGCCTTTTTGCAATTGACTAATAATAGCGAATTTGTCAATGCAATGGTGTTCAAGTGGTGCTCCAGTTGTTTTGGGATTGCACCCAAGGAGCCTATTACTATTGGTACTACCCTTGCTTGCTTTTGCCACAGTCTTTCTATTTCTATTTGTAGGTCTTTGTATTTTGTTATCTTCTCCAGTTCTTTCTCATCTATTCTCCTGTCTCCAGGCACTGCCACGTCCACTATCCAAACTTTTTTGTCTTTCTTATCGACAATTGTTAAGTCTGGGGTGTTATGTTGTCTGTTTATCATTATTATTATTATTATTACCTCTTGAATCTCATAATGGTCCCCTGTGACAGGGCCCAGTATCCATTTCACGGATCTAAAAGAGGGCCCCTCCAGCAGCTTCAGTAGGCTGCAATGGAGGACTGGGTGTACCCTGATGCCTCCCTGCACCAAACAGCTGTCCGATGGGCCGTCCATGGACCCTCTCAGCTGTTTGATGGCGAATGGTTAAAACTCTCCTCCCAGACATCGTCTTCAGCTCCCACCCCTTCAATGTCGAGCCCACCGGGCTGGACACCTGAAATGAATATTTGTACAACTGGTAAGAGGAGCATAATTCTTTGATCCTCCCCGTGATTAAAACTAGAAACCAGAATTTCTTATGGAAGAGAGAAATACATTCAGAATGGTGCGTAAACAATGATGCACCATTCCAAAGGTGGAGCTCTCACCTCACAATCAGGACGTTGTGGTTTTTGAGGCTAGGTCGCAGCTGATCTTTCACTCTCTGGGCGCAAAGAGAAGATATTCTGCTGTGAACTCCGCCTAGGCATCAGGGAGAGCATCCGGCCAGCAAATGCTCAGCTCCATTTGGTCACCCCTGACTCCACCCTGATGGAAGAAATTGCAGGGCTCGTTAAAAGAAAAAACAAACAAAAAAGGCATCATTCTGGTATTTTAGTGAAGTTTCATCATAGAAATATTTTAAATGGAATGGTTGCTGGAATTCAGAATGTCTAGTTTAATGAAGAGAAGGACCAGGGGTGACAGGATAACAGTGTTCCAGTATCTCAGGGGTTGCCTTAAAGAACAGGGAGTCAAGCTATTCTCCAAAGCATCTGAAGGCAGGAGAAGAAGCAACGATGGAAACTAATCAAGCAGAGAAGCAACCTAGAACTAAGGAAAAACTTCCTGACAGTGAGAACAATTAACCAGTGGAACAGCCTGCCTCCAGAAGCGGTGAATGCTCCAATACTGGAAGTTTTTAAGAAGAGACTGGACAGCCATTTGTCCAAAATGGTATAGGGTTTCCTGCATGGGCAGAGGTTTGGACTACATGACCTGCAAGGTCCCTTCCAATATTATTATTATTATTATTATTATTATTATTATTATTATTATTATTATTATTACTATTACTATTATTACTATTATTATTATTATGGATCATCGCACAGTCAGCCAGATGTTCAGACTGGATTTGGCATTTTGTCTACCCATCGAGTCCTTACCCAGGACCTGGGATAGGCAGATGTGGATGTTTGATGGTATTACACATATCGTCGCAGGATGAAAACAGTTCCTAGTAAGGCCGCCTTTTGCAATTGACTAATACCGAATTTGTCAATGCCAGTAGTGTTCAAGTGGTGCTCCAGTTGTTTTGGGATTGCACCCAAGGCACCTATTACTATTGGTACTACCCTTGCTTGCTTTTGCCACAGTCTTTCTATTTCTATTTGTAGGTCGTTGTATTTTGTTATGTTCTCCAGTTCTTTCTCGTCTATTCTGCTGTCTCCAGGCACTGCCACGTCCATTATTCAGACTTTTTTGTCTTTCTTATCGACAATTGTTAAGTCCGGGGTGTTATGTTGCAGGTGCTTGTCTGTTTGAATTCTGAAGTCCCAGAGCAGTTTAATTTTATCATTTTCTATGACTTTCTCTATTTTATGATCCCACCAGTTTTTGCTTACAGGCAAATGATATTTTTTGCAGATCTTCCAATGCACCATTGTTGCTACTTTGTCATGCCGCTGCTTGTAATCAGTTTGTGCAATCTTCTTGCAACAGCTTACCAGGTGGTCCACTGTTTCTTCAGCTTCTTTGCATAGGCGGCACTTACTGTCTGTTGCTGTCTTCTCAATTTTGATTTTATATGCATTTGTCCTTAAGGCTTGGTCTTGTGCAGCCAGAATTAGTCCCTCGGTCTCTTTCTTCAATTTTCCTGCTCTTAGCCATTGCCAGGTCTTGTTATTATCTGCTTTCCCAGCTATTTTTTTAATGTATTGGCCATGTAGTGCTTTGTTTTCCCATGCCTCTATTCTGTTCTTCATTTGGTCTTTCTTGTAGGCCAGTTTGGTCTCTCCAGTAGTCAGTAAGCCTTCCTGATATACTAATTTCAGTGCATCTTCATCATTGTTCTTCAGATATTCTTCCAAAGCCATTTTTTCTTCTTCAACCATCTGATGTGCTTGTAGCATTC
Source organism: Crotalus tigris (assembly GCF_016545835.1). Taxonomy (NCBI): domain Eukaryota; kingdom Metazoa; phylum Chordata; class Lepidosauria; order Squamata; family Viperidae; genus Crotalus; species Crotalus tigris. The sequence continues at coordinate 91,917 of NW_024100468.1, read as the reverse complement.
CACGCCCACCTATTTGCCTTGGTAGATAAAGTCTGTCAATGTCACTGTGTGGATGAAGGGCATGATTCATTGTCATTATTTTTCTGGTCTTCCTATCCATTGCTTTTAGTTCTGCTTGAGTCCAGTCCACTATTCCAGCTGTGTACCTAATGACTGGAATTGCCCAGGTGTTGATTGCCTTTATGGTATTTCCTCCATTGAGTTTGGACTTTAAGATCTTCTTCACTCTCTTGATGTATTCACCTCTAATCTTTTTCTTGACTTCAGTGTGCTTGATGTTGTCAGCTGAAGGATACCCAAGTATTTGTAGTAATCTTCCTCATCCAGACTCTTAATGTTATTTTCGTGGGGAGTCTGGATTATTATATTATTATTATTATTATTATTATTATTAATAATAATAATAATAATAATCATCATCGCACAGTCAGCCAGATGTTCAGACTGGATTTGGCATTTTGTCTACCTATCAAGTCCTTACTCAGGACCTGGGATAGGCAGATGTGGATGTTTGATGGTATTACAGATATCGTCGCAGGATGGAAGCAGTTCCTAGTAAGGCTGCCTTTTGCAATTGACTAATAGCAAATTTGTCAATGCCAATGGTATTATTATTATTATTATTATTATTATTATTATTATTATTATTATCTCAATCCCCTATCTCTGATCCCAAATCTGGACTGTGGAATTGTAGCTTATTTTTTCATTTCATGTTACACAAAGCCTGTCCAGGGTTTCTGAGATTATGAGATGAGCAGTTTAATTCCTTCCTGTAACTCTTCCCTTTTGCCAGCCGCACTACCATCGATGAATTGCAATCTATGTCAGGTGAATAAATGAATAGGCCCAATTTTGTGTTCCCATTATGGGCTTTGTCACAGCCAGTGAATAATTGTGGGAGCTTTTGTCGCCTGATCTCCTTGGTGAAATATGAAAGTGCCAAGGACATTTTGACGCCTTTTTAATATATATTTTATTTCTTTTTTGGACACGATGGGGTTTTTTTCCTGACTGCACTTTTTAACCTTTCCTCTTTCCTCTCATGCGCAAAATGCTTAACAAGGCAAAATTATCGTCCGGAGTTTTAATTCAAAGCAGAATGTCTAGCTAGGTGATAAGAAAAGGTGGGCACCTCTAAGGGTAATCCTAAGACAAGCTCAGGTAATATTGAAGGCAATGACATTATGCGATGTCAAGACAATGACATCACTGTTGAAACTCTAGAAAGAGTGCAGAGAAGAGCAACAAAGGTGATTAGGGGACTGGAGGCTAAAACATACAAAGAACGGTTGCAGGAACTGGGCATGTTTAGTAGTTTAATGAAGAGAAGGACCTGGGGGGACATGATAGCAGTCTTCCAATCTCTCAGAGGCTGCCCCAAAGAAGAGGGAGTCAAGCTATTCTCCAAAGTACCTGAAGGCAGGACAAGAAGCGATGGATGGAAACCAATCCAGAAGAGAAGCAACCTGGAATTAAGGAGAAGCTTCCTGACAGGGAGGGCAATTAACCAATGTTATAGAAGTTGCCTTCAGAAATCGTGGGCGCTCCATCACTGGAGATTTTCAAGAAGAGACTGGAGATTCACTTGTCTGAGATGGTATAGGTTCTCCTGCTTGAGTGGGGGGCTGGACTAGAAGACCTCCAAGGTCCCTTTCAATTCAATTCAATTCAATTCAATTCTACTCTACTCTACTCTACTCTACTCTACTCTACTCTACTCTATTCTATTCTATTCTATTCTATTCTATTCTATTCTATTCTATTCTGTCTGAGATGGTATAGGTTCTCCTGCTTGAGTGGGGGGCTGGACTAGAAGACCTCCAAGGTCCCTTTCAATTCAATTCAATTCAATTCAATTCTACTCTACTCTACTCTACTCTACTCTACTCTACTCTACTCTACTCTATTCTATTCTATTCTATTCTGTCTGAGACGGTATAGGTTCTCCTGCTTGAGTGGGGGGCTGGACTAGAAGACCTCCAAGGTCCCTTTCAATTCAATTCAATTCAATTCAATTCTACTCTACTCTACTTTACTCTACTCTACTCTACTCTACTCTATTCTATTCTATTCTATTCTGTCTGAGACGGTATAGGTTCTCCTGCTTGAGTGGGGGGCTGGACTAGAAGACCTCCAAGGTCCCTTTCAATTCAATTCAATTCAATTCTACTCTACTCTACTCTACTTTACTCTACTCTACTCTACTCTACTCTACTTATTCTATTCTATTCTATTCTGTCTGAGACGGTATAGGTTCTCCTGCTTGAGTGGGGGGCTGGACTAGAAGACCTCCAAGGTCCCTTTCAATTCAATTCAATTCAATTCTACTACTACTCTACTCTACTTTACTCTACTCTACTCTACTCTACTCTATTCTATTCTATTCTATTCTGTCTGAGACGGTATAGGTTCTCCTGCTTGAGTGGGGGGCTGGACTAGAAGACCTCCAAGGTCCCTTTCAATTCAATTCAATTCAATTCAATTCTACTCTACTCTACTTTACTCTACTCTACTCTACTCTACTCTATTCTATTCTATTCTATTCTGTCTGAGATGGTATAGGTTCTCCTGCTTGAGTGGGGGGCTGGACTAGAAGACCTCCAAGGTCCCTTTCAATTCAATTCAATTCAATTCTACTCTACTCTACTCTACTCTACTCTACTCTACTCTATTCTATTCTATTCTATTCTATTCTATTCTATTCTGTGTGAGACGGTATAGGTTCTCCTTCTCGAGCAGGGGGCTGGACTAGAAGACCTCCAACGGCCTTTCCAGCTGTATTCTATTCTAGTAATATGGTTGTTCATTGAATCCGGCTTCCCCATTGGCTTTGCTCGTGAGGAGGTCACAACAGGGGATCACATGACCCCGGGACACTGCAACCATCATACCTGTGAGTCGGTTGCCAAGCGTCTGAATATTGATCACGTGAACATAGGAACGCTGCAACTGTTGTATGTATGAAAAAATGGTCATGTTGCTTTTTCCAGTGCTATTGTAAGTTCGAACGGTCTCTAAAACAGTGTTTCTCAACCTTGACAATTTTAAGGCATGTGGACTTCAACTCCCAGAATTCCACAGCCAGCATTGCTGGCTGTGGAATTCTGGGAATTGAAGTCCACATGCCTTAAAATTGTCAAGGTTGAGAAACACTGCTCTAAAAGAACTGTCGTACATTGAGGACTATCTATCTATATTTCCATACAGACATTCTTGCTTATTTTACGTTTGCTAGATGTCTAGCCAACACAACCAATTTGGGAAGAAAAGGACAGAGGAAGGAACATAATTCCATGCCCTCTTGAGTACTTGGTGAAAAAGCAAGAACTAAAGATGGCATGCAACGATGTTCTTTCCTCTGTCTTTTTCTCCCCAAAGTTGTTGGGTTGCTCTTTCAAACTGGAGATGTGCAGTGGGTGTCTTCTGAGGAGCCCGACCCTTTTGTGACATGACATAACTATCCCTAAATACCAAAGGAGAGAGCTAATTTGGAGTAGAGGCTAAGGCATCAGGCCAGAAACTGGGAGACTGGGAGTTCTAGTCTCACCTTAGGCCTGAAAGGCCCTGGGTGACTTTGGGACAATCACCAGGAGATTGGGAGGTGTAGTCCTGCCTGAGGCATGAAAGCTGCTGGATGACTTTGGGCCAATCACCAGGAGACTGGGAGTTCTAGTCCCAAATTAGGCATGAAAGCTGCTGAGTGACTTTGGGGCAATCATCAGGAGACTGGGAGTTCTAGTCTCACCTTAGGCCTGAAAGGCCCTGGGTGACTTTGGGACAATCACCAGGAGACTGTGAGTTCTAGTCCCACCTTAGGCATGAAAGCTGCTGGGTGACTTTGGGCCAATCACCAGGAGACTGGGAGTTCTAGTCCCAGATTAAGCATGAAAGCTGCTGGGTGACTTTGGGGCAATCACCAGGAGACTGGGAGTTCTAGTCCCAAATTAGGCATGAAAGCTGCTGGGTGACTTTGGGACAATCACCAGGAGACTGGGAGTTCTAGTCCTGCCTGAGGCATGAAAGCTGCTGGGTGACTTTGGGACAATCACCAGGAGACGGTGAATTCTAGTCCCACCTTAGACTTGAAAGGCGCTGGGTGACTTTGGGCCAATCATCAGGAGACTGTGAGTTCTAGTCCCAAATTAAGCATGAAAGCTGCTGGGTGACTTTGGGGCAATCACCAGGAGACTGGGAGTTCTAGTCCCACCTTAGACTTGAAAGGCGCTGGGTGACTTTGGGGCAATCACCAGGAGACAGTGAGGTCTAATCCTGCCTTAGGCATGAAAACCAGCTGGGTGACTTTGGGGCAATCATCAGGAGATTGTGAGTTGTCATCCTGATCCTGCTATAGATGTCCTTATCTAATGAATTGTAGGAAGTGTCTTCAGGAGAGAAGAACTTCTAAATCATGAGTTTCACTTATGAAACCACCTTCTCATCAAGCAAAAGTTTCTTCAGCACCGTAAGATGCCCTCTTCCCAGGCATTTTTTTTTATTATTTTAGTACTTTCATTACACCGAGAGAGCAGATTCGATATATTTGCAGTATTTCTCTGCTATTTATTAATGTATTTTATTGTTTTAATTATTGTGTTTAATAGTTTAAATAACTACTCAGAAAACTCCAGATACCCAGAAGATTAGAAATAACTACAGCTAAGAATGGAGTGAAATTCATTTAATATAGATGAAGCAATTTAATTCACATTTTTTTCCAGTTAATGTATAAACTGCTGGGCAATTCTTCAATTTGCTTGCATTTCCGAATTTGAGAGAGGCAATTTTCCTATTTAACAGAATAACAGAGTTTGAAGGGACCTTGGAGGTCATCTAGTCCAACCCCCTGCTCAGGCAGGAAACCCTGTACCATTTCAGACAAATGGTTGTCCAGTCTCTTTTTAAAAACTTCCAGTGTTAGAGTATTCACAACTTCTGGAGGCAGGTTGTTCCACTGGTTAATTTTTCTCAGGAAATTTCTCCTTAGTTCTAGGTTGCTTCTCTCCTTGCTTAGTTTCCATCCGTTGCTTCTTGTCCTGTGTCCGGTTGCTTTGGAGAATAGCTTGACTGCCTCTTCTTTGGGGCAACCCTTGAGATACTGGAAGACTGCTATCATGTCACCCCCTCGTCCTTCTCTTCATTAAACTAGACACACCCAACTCCAGCAACTGTTTCTATTTTAACAACAGACTTGCTGAGCAGTAGAAATTCTGCTCTCACTTGTCAAGGCCTGGTGGACAATCACTCAAATATGAGCCAACTGTCTGTGGTAGCAGCCCAAAAAAGCCAATGCAGTCCTAGGCTGCATTAACAGAGGGATAGAATCAAGATCAGATGAAGTTCTATGCAAAGCCTTAATAAGACCACTGTTGGAATATTGCATCCAGTCTTGATCACCATCACACAAAGAAGAAGTTGAAACTCAGGAAAGAGTACAGAGAAGAGCAATGAAGATGATTAGGAGACTGGAGGTTAAAACATGGAGTGGGGTTGTTGTTAATTGCGAAGTTGTGTCCGACCCATCGTGACCCCATGGACCATGTTCCTTCTAAAGGCTGAGAGTTAACTATGATGATAAATTTAATGAAGAAATCTAATAAAGATACAGAAACAATGTAATCTACAAAATCAACTGTAACAATTGCAGTCAATTCTCCATTGGACAAACATCACGTCGATTGAAAACCAGGACCCACCAACATCGTCTGGCAGTCAAACTCCACAATTCCAAATCCTTAATCTCTACCTACACTGACACCAAACGGCACCAGTTCAATTGGAGCAAGACAAAAATCATCGGCCACGCTTGTCAGTTCATCGGAGCCTGGCACTCCACAAGCAAATGCTAGGCTACATTAACAGAAGGCTAGAATCAAGATCACGTGAACTTTACAATGTGTATTTTACAAGTGTTAATACCACTTTACAATGCCTTGGTAAGGCCACACTTGGAATCTGAATCCAGTTTTGGTCACCACGGTGTAAAGAAGATGTTGAGATTCTCTAGAAAGAGTGCAGAGAAGAGCAACAAAGATGATTAGGGGACTGGAGGCTGAAACATATAAGGAACGGTTGCAGGAATTGGGTACATCTAGTCTAGTGAAAAGAAGGAAACATGATAGCAGTATTCCAGTATCTGAGGGGCTGTCACAAAGAAGAAGGGGCCAACTGATTCTCCAAAGCGCCTGAAGGCAGGACAAGAAGCAACGGATGGAAACTAACCAAGGAGAGAAGCAACCTAGAACCAAGGAGAAACTTCCTAACAGTGAAAACAATAAAACAATGAAACACCTTGCCTTTAGAGATTGTGGGTGCTCCACTACTGGAGGCTTTCCAAAAAGAGACTGGACAACCATTTGTCTGGAATGGAGTAGGGTCTCTTGCTTGAGAAGGAGTTTGGACTGGAAGACACCCCCCCAAATCCCTTCCAACTCTACTAATCTATGTTCTACGTTCTATGACTACCTATAGTGAGCTCAGCTCTGCATTATTTCCCATCATGGTTTTGTGCTGATTGCCAAAAGACTACAGTTATTCAGCATTTATTTACAACAACTTTAGTCTCCCTTTGTTGTGAATTTGGAACTTCCCCAAAGATCTCCATTAAAGGATTGAAGCATACTGTCATTGTAATTGCAGAGCCTCTGGTGATGAACCTAGGATTGCTATTTTTAATCACTAATCAGGTTTCACGCTCAGTCAGCCAAGAGATGCATTGAAGAACTTTCTAGCTGATGAAGAGTTGGTCCATGTTTTATCGCTCTAGAAAGCCTCATTAAGTGCATATTGTCATTTTAATTACATGGAACCACCAGCAAAAGGAGTCGCACGGTTAAATTTGGGTGGCTAGATATCAGCACACAAGCACACACCCACTAAGCCTCAAATCAAATCCAAACAGACTTCTTTGGTTAATTTCTTAGGCATCAACCAGTCAGAAAGCTCAACTACAACTGCAAATTTCATCCAATTAGCCAGAATAGAGCTGGAAGCGACCTTGGAGGTCTTCTAATCCAACCCCCTGCTCAAGCAGGAGACCCTATACCATTTCAGACGAGTGGTAGTCCAATCTCTTAAAACCCTTCAGTGATGGAGCACCCACAACTTCTGGAGGCAGGCTGTTCCACTGGCTGATTGTCTTTACTGTTAGGAAGTTTCTCCTTAACTCCAGGTTGCTTCTCTCCTTGATTAGTTTCAGACCATTGGTTCTTGTGTTGTCCTCTGGTGCTTTGGAAAATAAGTTGATTTGAATGATCGAATGATATGTTTAACTTGAATAAGAGTGCAGAGAAGAGCAACAAAGATGATTAGGGGACTGGAGGCTAAATCATATAAGGAACAGTTGCTGGAATTGAGTATGTCTAGTTTAATGAAGAGAAGGATGAAGGGGGACATGATAGCAGTCTTCCAGTATCTCAGGGGCTGCCACAAAGAAGAGGGAGTCAAGCTATTTTCCAAAGCCCCTGAAGGCAGGACAAGAAGCAACAGATGGAAACTAATCAAGGAGAGAAGCAACCTAGAACTACAGAGGAATTTCCTGACAGTTAGAACAATTAAAGGATGCAAAGAGTAGTCCTCAATGGCACCACATCCACATGGAGAGAAGTAAGCAGTGGGATACAAGGTTCTATCTAAGGCCCAGAACTCTTCAATATCTTCATAAAGTACTTAGATGAGGGAATTGAAGGGGAACTCCTCAAATTTGCTGATGACACAAAACTGACAGGAGTATCCAAAACCCCAGAAGACAAACTCAAGGTCCAAAAAGATCTTGACAACTTGAACAATGGGCCCTATCCAACAAAATGAGTTTCAGTGTGCAGAAAAGCAAAGGTTTACATCTAGGCAGGAAAAAAAAATCAAAGGTACAAATACAGACTGGGCGAGACCTGGCTCAAAAACAGCAACTGTGAGAGGGACCTTGGAGTCTTATACTTGGAGAAATACGGTACTAAATGTGTCCATCTGGATGACGATCTTAACTGGGACTTACTTTTGGGGTAGAGCTTATATTATAAGCATCCCGAAAAATCATGCTAGGACTTATTTTCCGGTTGGGTCTTATTTTCAGGGAAACACAGTAGATAGATAGGTAGGTAGGTAGGTAGGTAGATAGATAGATAATGGTAGGTAGGTAGGTAGGTAGGTAGGTAGGTAGGTAGGTAGGTAGGCAGGCAGGCAGGCAGGCAGGCAGGCAGGCAGGCAGGCAGATGTATGAGAGAGACACAGAGACAGACAGACAGACAGACAGCTGGTAAACAATAGATGATGAGAGAGAGCTGGCTGGCTGACCGGCTGGCCGGCCGGATAGATAGATAGATAGATAGATAGATAGATAGATAGATAGATAGATAGATAGATAGATAGATAGATAGATAGATAGATAGATAGATAGATAGATAGGCAGGCAGGCAGGCAGGCAGGCAGGCAGGCAGGCAGGCAGGCAGGCAGGCAGGCAGGCAGGCAGGCAGGCAGGCAGGCAGACAGACAGACAGACAGACAGACAGACAGACAGACAGACAGACAGACAGACAGATAGATAGATAGATAGATAGATAGATAGATAGATAGATAGAGAGGTAGGTAGGTAGGTAGGTAGGCAGGCAGGCAGGCAGGCAGGCAGATGTATGAGAGAGAGACAGAAAGACAGACAGACAGACAGACAGACAGCTGGTAAATAATAGATGATGAGAGAGAGCTGGCTGACTGACTGGCCGGCCGGATAGATAGATAGACAGACAGAAAGACAGACAGACAGACAGACAGACAGACAGACAGACAGACAGACAGACAGACAGAGTAGATAGATGGTGGATAGATATGTAGGCAGGCAGGCAGATAGACATGGATGATGGATGGATAGACAGATAGATAGATAGCGCGCGCGCGCGAGAGAGAGAGAGAGAGAGAGAGAGAATAGATACATGGATGATAGAATTGGAAAACTTTCCAGAACACTCAAAAATGTTCCCCAAAAGAGAACCTCCTGTGAAATTTCACCATAAAATGAGCCGGGTCTTCAACCAGCTAATGGAGCTGTTGTCAGCCGCGCCTGATGCGATGCCGTAAACAAATGGTGCATCATCCTGGCCACGCCTGGAACCAGATTTATGCCTCGTGAAAAGCGTCCTTCCTTGCAATATTATCCATTAGTCGTGCGCAAACATGTTTGAGCAATTTAGGTAATGTACGTAATGGCAGGACAGAGTGATATAAATACCCAGGGACGAAATCATTCAGAAGCAGCCCTCGATCTGTTCTTTCTCATCCAGATGCAAACTGATGGATTGCAAGGACAAATTCGTCTGTGAAATTAATCTGAGGGCGGGTGAGAAAGGAAGCCAGATAATTAATTACATTGAGGATTGTGTTTCGTCAAATGAAAAGAGCCGTGGTCCAATAAAGGTCTATTTGGGTGAAGATGCTTTCACTAAAATCCTATTCAACCGTGAATGGTCTTCTTTGAGCTATCGCTTCATTTATTCATCGGTAAAATGAGAGCATTAGAATAGAATAGAATAGAATAGAATAGAATAGAATAGAATAGAATAGAATAGAATATGGAATGGAATGGAATAGAATAGAATAGAATAGAATAGAATAGAATAGAATAGAATAGAATAGGAGCTGGAAGGGACCTTGGAGGTCTTCTAGTCCAGCCCCCTGCTTAAGCAGGAGAACCTATACCATCCCAGACAGGTGACTGTCCAGTCTCTTCTTAAACACCTCCAATGATGGAGCACCCACAATTTTTGGAGGCAACTTCTGTCCCACTGGTTAATTGTCCTCCCTGTTAGGAAGTTTCTCCTTAATTCCAGGTTGCTTCTCTCTTTGATCACAATCATAATCATAAAGTTGGAAGGGACCTTGGAGGTCATCGAGTTCAACCCCTTGCTCAGGCAGGAAACCCTACACCATTTTGGACAAATGGCTGTCCGATCTCTTCTTAAAAACTTCCAGTGTTGGAGCATTCACCGCTTCTGGAGTTAGGTTGTTCCACTGGTTAATTGTTCTAACTGTCAGGACGTTTCTCCTTAGTTCTAGGTTGCTTCTCTTCTTGATTGGTTTCCCTCCATTGTTTCTTATCCTTCCCTCTGGTGCTTTGGAGAATAATTTGGCCCCCTCTTCTTTGTGGCAGCCCCTCAAATACTGGAATACTGCTATCATGTCACCCGATTCTTCTTTTCTTTAGACTAGCCAAACCCAAGCCATTCTTCATATGTTTTAGTCTCCAGGCCTTTGATCATCCTAGTTGCTCTTCTCTGAACTTTTTCCAAAGTCTCAACATTTTTTTTTTTTTTTGTAGTATGGTGACCAGAATTGATTGCAGTATTCCAGATGTGGTCTTACTGGGTTTTAATAAAGTAGTGCTAATACTTCGCGTGATCTTGAGTCTATGCTTCTGTTTATACACCCAGGATTGTATTAGCTTTTTTGGCTGCTGCTGCACATTGCTGGCTCATAAAAGAAACTCAAGATAATCCCACTTTGATTCTCTTGAGTACAAGATGGGGCAGGGGGGAAATTTTGTCAAAGTTTCAGGATTTTGACATTATCCTTTTCCATAATGGTTCTCGTGACACCTATTTCCTGATGTGGGTGCCTTGAAGGGTGACATTCTAGTAGTTTATAACGGTTGACAAAATCCTCATGAATCAAAGCTCACAATAAACATTTGACATATTTTAGGGCATAACCTACTGAAGGTAGGAAATGTCATCATGTTACCATATTATTCAAGAAACAAACCTAAAACCAAAGAATTGCAACAATGCTACTACCAGTGATCAATCTTTTAAACAATTCCTTGCAAAGAAAGCGCCTGGCTGTGACCTAGGCACTGTACATCTTAAGGCTGTTGAATTATTAACACACACAAGATGTTCCTGTGACCTGCTCAAATCTGTCAGCTTACTTGAGTGACACTTTTTTTGTGCATGAGGCCAGCAAGCAGGTTCCCTTCGCAGTTCCAGAACTAGGTAGCTAAAGATGTCAATGGGCTTTGCAGTCTCTGCGCTAGAAATATCCTTGAAAATCAGAAGTTCCTCCTCAAAGTTCAATAAGCTTGAGTCACAAAGAAATGGATATTTGGAGGCCCTTTGTGAATGTTGAACAGCAATTGGACCCCCACTGTGTTTAATCAGGGACATCTTAAAGTCTTAGGTAATTAGAACAAATAGTACAGTATTGTATGGATTGGTTAGTCTTGATAAGGTTACTAGAATAGAAGAGAGGAGAAGAGAAGAGAAGAGATATTGGAATATAGAATAGAATAGAATAGAATAGAATAGAATAGAATAGAATAGAATAGAATAGAATAGAATAGAATTAGAGCAGAGCAGAGCAGAGTAAAGTAGAGTAGAGTAGAGTAGAATAGAATAGAATATGGAATGGGATAGAATAGAATGGAATAGAATGGAATGGAATGGAATGGAATAGAATAGGAATAGAATAGAATATATGGAATAGGATAGGATAGATAGGATAATAACTTTATTGTCACTTTTAGTGTACATTCAAAGTGACAATAAAGTTATTCTATTCTATTTCATTCCATTCCATTCTATTCCATTCCATATTTTTCTATTCTATTCTATCCTATCCTATCCTATCCTATCCTATCCTATCCTATCCTATCCTATCCTATCCTATCCTATCCTATTCTATCAACCTTACCAATGAAACAAAATAAATAAAATAAAATATAAAATAAAATATAAAATAAAATAAAGTAAAACAAAATAAAACAAAATAAAGAAGTAAAACAAAACAAGACAAGACAAAACAAAACAAAACAAAACAAAATACAGTGATGATGAAGATGCTATCCATTCAGTTGTCTCTGACTCCTGGAAATCCTCTAGGCCAGGTTTTTCCATGTCTTCCAGTCTTGCACACCTTCTGTGAGTTGTTCTATGCTTTGCCTGGGATCAGCTTGGATGGTGTCCAGCCACCACCCTGTTCTTGGGTGGCCTGGTTTCCTTTTACTGCTAACTCTTCCATACATAATTTCTTTCTCCAGCAAATTCCGCCACATGACATGGCCAAAGTAAGCGAGACGCAGCCTTGGTATTTTTTTTGCCTTCCAATAACTTGCCATGTGTTTTGCGCTCCAATACTTGGTTTGTTAGTCACCTTCGCTGTCCAAAGAATATGACAGAGACTTCTCCAGCACTTGAGTGAATTTTCTTCCTGTCTTGCTTTCTTAAGATCCAACTTTCAAAACCATAGCTAGTTACGGGGAACACCCTAGAGCAGGTACACCAATTCGTTCAAATGTCTCAGATTCGTAGGACCACTCCCTTTGTTATGAAATTAGTAGATGTAGTTGCAATACATACATTTCAGGCTGGGAGAAAATATGGCAATCTATAGTTGCGATCCCAGTGCGTTATTCTTTCCAAAAGGAATGAAAAGTATTTAAGCTTGTTAGGGACACGCAGTTGACACTCAAACAGCATAGGAGACTCTAGAACAGTGGTTCTCAACCTTTTTAATGCCGCGACCCCCAACTGGTCATAAGTCGAGGACTACTCAACCAGTTGTAAGTCGAGGACTACTCAACTGGTTGTAAGTTGAGGACTACCAACCGGTCATAAGTCGAGGACTCTTTCCCTGCCTGGGAGCACCGTGCATGCGTGGCGCCGCCCCCTGCGCCGGCCAAGGCGTAGCTGGCAAGCGGCAGAGATGGCGCAGGGTGACCACCGGCTAGGCCACCAGCTAGCCCAGCCCAAGGGAGGTAAGGCACCCGCCAGGCCCCACGTGCACCAGCAACCCTCCCTGCGCCCGCTGGCCTCCCACCTCCCACCCCTGGCCCTCTTTTACTTACATTTTTAGTAGTTGCTCAGCAGGGAGGGGTGGAAGCTTCCAGACAGCTCGCCTTCACTGCAGACAACTTGCAGCACCGTTGGCAGAATGGGACTTTTGGCGGGCTCAGCAGGGCAGAGACAGCCTGGACAATTCCTATTGGCTTTTGAAAGCCAATGGAATTAGACTCTATTCAAGAGAGTCTATTCTATTGGCTTTCAAAAGCCAATAGAATAAAAGGGAGTAGCACAGCTAAGGAAAAGGGGGAAAAAATGGCGGACTGTGTTATTTGGCGACCCCCGTGAAATGGTCATTCGACCCCAAATGGGGTTGCGACCCACAGGTTGAGAACCACTGCTCTAGAAAGAGTGCAGAGAAGAGCAACAGAGGGGATGAGAGTACTAAATTACATGAAGGGAACTCATTATGTCTAGTCTAACCAACACACTTCCAGTACTTGAGAAGCTTTACAGAGATGAGGAGGTCAACCTATTCCTCTGAAGGCAGGAGAAGAAGTCATAGATGGAAGATCAAGAAAGAAAGAAGCAACCTAGAACTAAGGAGACACTTCCCGACAGTGAGGACAATTAATCAGTGGAACAACTCGCCTCCAGAACTTGTGAATCCTCCAACACTGGAGGGTTTTAAGATGAGATTAGACAGCCACTTGTCTGGAATGGTGTAGGATCTCCTGCATGAGCAGGGGGCTGGACTAGAAGACCTCCAAGGCCCCTTCCAACTTGGTTATTCTGTATTTTCAGTGGCTGGGGTACTGCATATGCAGGTTCTCTCAAAATATGCCAAGTGGTGGAAGCATCCAGATTTGGCCGGGGAGCAATTAGAACTAGATTGTTGGATCTCTCAGATGGAAATAACTTAGGTTGCTCTCAAATTATCCCATAATTAATCCAACAAAATCTTAGGAAAACCGGAAGGAATTGCTTATTGTTTCTTGTGAAAAAACCAGTTGCAAATTCTGGATGTTTCTTACAAGACGGTGTTGACTTTTCTTCCCGGATTCTAATGTTTATTGATGGCATTTTTTTTTCTTTTATCACTTCGTATTGATTACTTGTGTCCATAGTTATTCATAAGCCATATTGACCATGAAGTAATTAACCTTTAATGGAGGTCACTTAAGGTCAGCGGTCTAGCCTTGGCCCTCTTGATTTTTGTTCATTTGTGTTTATTGGGATTCTGTTTTTCTCATTTCCACTTTTGGAACCATTCATTTTCTTGTAAGGAAAAAAAAAACCCTACTCTTTTTTTCAAATGTGATGAAATGTTATGTAGCAGCTGTGTTGAATTGTTGGCAACATTTTCTTGTACACACACACACACACACACATACAAAAAACCCATAACCACCCATTTTATCTAGTTCTTATCCAATTGCTATAATAATTTTCCTGTTTTTTATATAGAGATGACCCTGAATTTGTAGATTAATTTATTCCATCTATTACACTAAATTTATAACTAGGCATCTGCATCTTTTATTTATTTTTTATTTTTTTGCAATTTACCTCGTATAAAAAAAAAATAACAAAACATTCATACGAACAATTATAGTGCGTACGTTGATTTGTGGCTGTTTGTTTTAACATATTAGCAGCTCAGAAAATGTGATTTGGGAGGAAATAATTAATATCTTATGCTAGAAGAATGGCCCTGGCTTATTGCGATAGATGTGATTGGGAGAATTTAATTTTTCCAACCTCTTTGGGGAGACACAAACGAACGTAGAATAGAATAGAATGGAACAAAATGGAATGGAATGGAATGGAACGGAACGGAACGGAACAGAACAGAACAGAATAGAGCTGGAAGGGACCTTGGAGGTCTTCTAGTCCAGCCCTCTGCTCAAGCAGGAGAACCTAAACCATCTCAGACAGGTGAATGTCTATTCTCTTCTTAAAAATCTCTACTGATGGAACACCCACGATTTCTAGAGGCAAGCTGCCCCACTGGTTAATTGTCCTCACTGTCAGGAAGTTTCTCCTTAATTCCAGGTTGCTTCTCTCTTTGGTCAGTTTCCAACCATTGTTTCTTGTCCTTCCCTCTGGTGCTTTGGAGAATAGTTTGACCCCCTCCTCTTCTTTGTGGCAGCCTCTCAAACACTGGAAGACTGCTATCATGTCTCCCCTATTTTTTCTTTTCTTTAGACTAGCCAGACCCAAGTCCTGCAGCCATTCTTCGTATGTTTTAGTCTCCAGACCTTTGATCATCTTGGTTGCTCTTCTCTGAATTTTTTCCAAACTCTCAACATCAACGTGTAATTATTGCACAACTAACTGTGCTTGTTCTGGGAGGCTCTTGACTAGTTTGTTTTGCTCCATTAGAATAGAGAGATTACTAATCTCTCTATTCTAATGGAGCAAAACAAACTAGCCAAGAGCCTCCCAGAACAAGCACAGTTAGTTGTGCAATAATTACACGTTGATGTTGAGAGTTTGGAAGAGTAGTAGAGTAGAGAAGCAGAGAAGAAAATAGAAGAGTATCAACTATTCTTGATTTGATAAAAAGAGGAGAGGAGGGGAATGGAATATCATTTGCCTGTAAGCAAAAACTGGTGGGATCATAAAATAGAGAAAGTCATAGAAAATGATAAAATTAAACTGCTCTGGGACTTCAGAATTCAAACAGACAAGCACCTGCAACATAACACCCCGGACTTAACAATTGTCGATAAGAAAGACAAAAAAGTCTGGATAATGGACGTGGCAGTGCCTGGAGACAGCAGAATAGACGAGAAAGAACTGGAGAACATAACAAAATACAACGACCTACAAATAGAAATAGAAAGACTGTGGCAAAAGCAAGCAAGGGTAGTACCAATAGTAATAGGTGCCTTGGGTGCAATCCCAAAACAACTGGAGCACCACTTGGACACTATTGGCATTGACAAATTCACCATTAGTCAATTGCAAAAGGGGAGGGGAGGGGAGAGGAGAGGAGAGGAGAGGAGAGGAGAGGAGAGGAGAGAGGAGAGGGAAGGGAAGGGAAGGGAAGGGAAGAGAAGAGAAGAGAAGAGAAGAGAAGAGAAGAGAAGAGAAGAGAAGAGAGGAAGGGAAAGGAAAGGAAAGGAAAGGAAAGGAAAGGAAAGGAAAAGGGGGATGAAGAGAGGAAGGTGGGAAGGAAGGAATCATCTTGGTGAAATTGATTTTCTGAACAGCAATCTAGTCTTTTTTTTTTTTTTTAAAGTTCTTCTGGGCCTTGTTTTGTTTTGTTTGTATAAACAAACGGTCTACAGCTTTCTGGCAAGAGCACCGAACAGATGCTTTGAAAGAAGGCATGGGGGCACGTACATATATCACATTTCAACTAAGCCTTTCTACGAGTGGAGCCATATTTCACGCTAATCATCCATCGTGAGTCTACGTTGATGAGTGATCTGTTTCTAAGTTGCTCATAACTTCAACTCATCCGCCGCTGAGTCCTTTGGGCCATATGCTTATGACAAAAGATCATTCTTTCAGCTAAAAGTAGGGCAAGGAGAATCCACCTTTTTTTCTTCATCATCCAGATGTCAAGCTCCGTGCAACCCAAACACCATCAAAAACGTATGAGAATATTACATTTTGTTTCAAAGTTGAGTTAATGGGAACAATTAGAGGAGACAATCGAAATGCTTATTTAAATGGAACACTATTCTTGGTGGGACAATTTATCCAAATCTTTTCTGAACCAACTGCAATGGAATTCAGGGACTCAAAGTAGTTACGCTGTTGCCGTAATCCAATGAAGTTTTTTAATATGTTTGTGAACATGTCTTCCCATTGTCTAGATTAAAATAACAGAATAACAGAGTTGGAAGGGACCCTGGAGGTCATCTAGTCCAAGCCCCTGCTCAGGCAGGAAACCCTATACCATTTCAGACAAATGGTTGTCCAGTCTCTTCTTAAAAACTTCCAGTGTTGGAGCATTCACCACTTCTGGAGGCAGGTTGTTCCACTGGTTAATTGTTCTCACTGTCAGGAAATTTCTCCTTAGTTCTAGGTTGCTTCTCTCCTTGATTAATTTCCATCCCTTCCTTCTTGTCCTGCCTTCGGGTACTTTGGAGAACAGCTTGACTCCCTCTTCTTTGTGGCAGCCCCTGAGATATTGGAAGGCTGCTATCATGTCCCCCCTCGTCCTTCTCTTCATTAAGCTAGACATACCCAATTCCAGCAACAGTTCCTTATATGCTTTAGCCTCCAGTCTCTTGATCATCTTCGTTGCTCTTCTCTGTTCTCTTTCTAGAGTCTCAACATCTTTTTTACATCGCGGTGACCAAAACTGGATCCATGTGCCTATAACACGTTTTAACATAAACAAATGTGGTCTTACCAAGGCATTATGAAGTGAAACTAACATTTCACATGATCTCAATTCTATCCCTCTGTTAAGGCAACCTATGAATTTTGAAGATATTGTCCTAGATTTGGTCATAATGCTGTAAATATGCAGTTTTGCCTGCACGTATCACCAGAAGAGATCAACCCCGACTGCTCTTTAGAAGGCCAGATTCTGAAGTTGAAACTCAAGTACTTTGGCCACCTAATGAGAAGGAAGGACTCACTGGAGAAGAGCCTGATGCTAGGAAAGATGGAGGGCAATAGAAGAAGAAGGGGACGACAGAGAATGAGGTGGCTGGATGGAGTCCCTGAAGCAGTAGGCCTGAGCTTAAATGGACTCCAGATAGAGGACAGGAAGGCCTGGAGGAACGTTGTCCATGGGGTCGTGATGGGTCGGACACAACTTCGCAACTAACAACAAAATCACCAGAAGACAGTCCAAAAAACGTGTTGAGCTTTCAAGATTCTTCCAATTGTTTTCTTTTCTAAAGTAGGAACATCCACATTTTAAACCACCTCAACTCCTCTTTTTATGTGATTGTTCCTCAGAAACTTTCTTCAGTGCAAAAGTATTGTTGTTGTTGTTAATTGCGAAGTCGTGTCCGACCCATCGCGACCCCATGGACAACGTTCCTCCAGGTCTTCCTGTCCTCTACCATCTTCTGGAGTCCATTTAAGCTCACGCCTACTGCTTCAGTGACTCCATCCAGCCATCTCATTCTCTGTCGTCCCCTTCTTCTATTGCCCTCAATCTTTCCCAGCATTAGGCTCTTCTCCAGTGAGTCCTTCCTTCTCATTAGGTGGCCAAAGTACTTGAGTTTCAACTTCAGGATCTGGCCTTCTAAAGAGCAGTCGGGGTTGATCTCTTCTAGGACTGACCGGTTTGAACGCCTTGCAGTCCAAGGGACACGCAGGAGTCTTCTCCAGCACCATAGTTCAAAGGCCTCAATTCTTTGGCGCTCAGCCTTTCTTATGGTCCAACTTTCACAGCCATACATTGCAACTGGGAAAACCATGGCCTGGACTATACGCACTTTTGTTGGCAGGGTGATGTCTCTGCTTTTTAGTATCACCCCAAACAACAGGTGTGATCAATCCAAAACCTTGCCTTACGCAGAAAACTGCTGATGATATTAAAGGGGGAAAAAAATAAAGAAATGAAACTTCACAGGAAAAAAAAAAGAATTGAACTTTAAATTTGGATGGCTGGGTCCTTCCTGGTTGAGGAATTTAATGCTTTGTGCCTCTTTCTCCTCCATAGGTCTTCTCCTCCCTTCGGCTCCGGATGCAATAAGGACAGCTGGAGGTCTCTTTTCAGAACAGTTCATTCAGCAATATTAAGTGAACTTTGTTTTATGTTCAGACAGTTTAGCAACGATGCCTTTTAGACGACTAATTTATGTCAGGCATGTCAGAAGCACTTTCTTTCAGTTTCCGAGCATCCAGGACGCTGTCAGCGGCCTTGTTTTTCTGCTCTGTGGGTAGGAATGGACAAAGGATGGATGGAAAATTCCACAATGGATAGAAGCATCTGTAGGAGATCAGAGAGCACCAAGGACCCCTCATTTGAGGCCTGACCTGCAGATATTCTCTACCATTGGCATCTCTCTCTCTCTCTCTCTCTCTCTCTCTCTCTCTCTCTCTCTCTCTCTCTCTCTCTCTCTTCTCTCTCTCATCATCTATCTATCTATCTATCTATCTCTATCTATCTATCTATCTATCTATCTATCTATCTACCTACCTACCTACCTACCTACCTACCTACCTACCTACCTACCTACCTACCTACCTACCTACTATCTATCTATCTATCTATCTATCTATATCTATCTATCTATCTGTCTATCTTAATGTCTAGTTTATGAATGTATGTCTAGTTTAATGAAGAGAAGGATGAGGGGGGACATGATAGCAGTATTCCAATATCTCAGGGGCTGCCACAAAGAAGAAGGAGTCAAAGTATTCTCCAAAGCACCTGAAGGCAGGACAAGAAGCAATGGATGGAAACTCATCAAGGAGAGAAGCAATCTAGAACTAAGGAGAAACTTCCTGACAGTGAGAACAATTAATCAGTGGAACGACCTGCCTTCATAAGCGGCGAATGCTCCAACACTGTAAGTTTTTAAGAAGAGACTGGACAGCCATTTGTCTGAAATGGTATAGGATTTCCTGCCTGAGCAGGGGGTTGACCTCCAAGGTCCCTTCCAACTTTATATTATTATTATATCTATCTATCTATCTATCTATCTATCTATCTATCTATCTATCTATCTATCTATCTATCTATTAGAGCAGCAGTCAAATAGTCAGCCATAGCCTCATGAAGGAACCACCAAATCCATTCCTGCCAACACTGAAGGGCAAGCCATTTATAGCAAAACAAAGATCAAACCCCTCTCCCTATTAGACTGATGATGTTACCTAGCTGGGTAATGAAACATCTGCAAGAAAATCACCCAGCTCAGAGAGAACCAAGAACCCCACACTTCAACCATGAGCTGCAAATATTCTCTAATAACAGGACATTGAAATATGAATTAGCCAGATGTGCCGGGTGCAGCCAGCACGCCAAGCTGCAAAATAACTAATTTTAACTAAAGCAATGTATTCCCTTTGAGGTTTCCAGCCAGCTTAATCCTTCCCTCTCCCCAGCATGTGTGTGTGGTGTCTTCATTATCATTATTACATTCATAAGAACAAAAATGTTACCATCTACTTTTTTTTTTCAAGAGGCAAATCTCTGGAAGTAGAGAAACCATGAAGCCAGCTTGAAGCCAGGAGAAGTCATAACATTGACTAGAGGACATGAACAGAACAGAATTAGAACAGAACAGAATAGAGCTGGAAGGGACTTTGGAGGTCTTCTAGTCCAGCCCCCTGCTCAAGCAGGAGAAGCTACACCATCTCAGACAAGTGATAGTCCAGTCTCTTCTTATAAACTTCCAGTGTTGGAATATTCACTGCTTCTGGAGGCAGGTTGTTCCACTAGTTAATTGTCCTCACTGTCAGGAAGTTTCTCCTTAGTTCTAGGTTGCTTCTCTTTTTGATCAGTTTCCAGCCCTTGTTTCTTGTCTTGCCCTCTGTTGCTTTGGAGAATAACTTGACTGCTGCTTATGTCACTAGCATAACAACTGCAAGGATTCACCCAAGAACTGGGGCAAGAAATATGATCAAATGGGGCAAAGCCCAGGTAACAATCATCTTGCTTAGTGGCAAACATGTTGGGCTCCATTGTGCTTATAAGTCGAGAACTATCTGTATTTGTCTTTCATAGGGTGGAGGCACCATTTCCCTCCCAACCAAGGATTTCAAGCTTTCCTTTGTTTTTCTTCCTCATCGTAATAATCATAAACAAACACGATGCTGGAAGCTCAGACTTTGTTCTTCTCTTTTTAAAATTAAAATAGACTAAATAAAATAAAGCAAAATGTTGCCCCGGGCGAATTGGTTCCTGCTGGTTTCTCTTTGAGGACTCAGGAATCAATGTAATTTTTGAAGTAGCCAACTGTGGCTTATTCAGAGATAGCACTGGACCCATCCTCGGCGGCCATTCTCCTTTTGTTGGCTGCAATCCCAGAAAAACGACAATTAGCCATTTAGTGTAGCACTTGAGATTTTGACAGGGCACCACCAATATGCTCAGGATAAGAGTTTAATTTCCAGCTTGAACTACCCAGTAGAATTCCTTAAGATTGCACACCACAAAGGAAATGGCTGTGCTTCAAATCGTGGGGCAATTGCATCCAAACTGGAGATGAATTTCAAGGACGATACGCGCCCTTTGTGAACGGGAAACAGTGAGTGAAGCTCCGTTACTCATTCATGGACGGAAACTCATCAAGGAAAGAACCAACCTAGAACCAAGGAGAAACTTCCTAACAGTGAGGACAATTAACCAGTGGAACAGCTGGCCTCCAGAAATCGTGGGTGCTCCATCACTGGACGTTTTTAAGAAGAGACTGGACAGTCACTTGTCTGAGATGGTGTAGGTTCTCCTGTTTGAACGGAAGGAGGGGACTGGACTAGAAGACCTCCAAGGGCCCTTCTAGCTCTATTCTATTCTATTCTATTCTATTCTATTCTATTCTATTCTATTCTATATTCCAATATCTATTCTATTCTATTCTATTCTATTCTATTCTATTCTATTCTATTCTATTCTATTCTATTCTATTCTATTCTATTCCTCCACATTCCATTCCATTCCATTCCATTCCATTCCATTCCATTCCATTCTATTCTATTCTATTCTATTCTATTCTATTCTATTCCTCCACATTCCATTCCATTCCGTTCCATTCCATTCTATTCTACATTCCAATATCTATTCTATTCTATTCTATTCTATTCTATTCTATTCTATTCTATTCTATTCTATTCTATTCTATTCTATTCCATTCTATTCTATTCCATTCCATTCCATATATTCTATTCTATTCTATTCTATTCTATTCTATTCTATTCTATTCTATTCTATTCTATTCTATTCTATTCTATTCCATTCCATTCCATTCTATTCTATTCTATTTGATTTAACTAAAACTACAGGTAGTGTTCAACTTACACCAATTGTTTAATGGATACTTCAAAATGTACTTATGATCTAGTTCCAAAATTCTGACAGTTGCCTCCGCCCCTACAGTCACGTGACCGCATTTCAGGAGCTCCACAACTGGCCTTCATTTGCAGCTGTTTCCAGTTTGCGCCATGGTCATGAAGAGATTGGACAACCGTTTGTCTGAAGGGGTTCTAGAATCTCCTGATCGAGTAATGGGTTGAGCTGGAAGATCTCCACGGCCCCTTCCAACTCTGTTCGTCTGCTATGCTTTCGACAGGCTGTTTGTTTCTGCGTTGACTTCCCAAATCTGCGGAGACTAACCCAGTTTGCTGTCCAAACCTGCACTTAGCTGCCTTGTTCCCTCTCCTGGCTTCTGTCTTTCTGAGGGCAGAGAATGTGGCTGCCTAATCATGTCCCTCCACTGAAGATATTTCTCCTTGATTGATTTTGTAACAGGAACCGGCTTTTTCAGCTAACAAGGCTGTGTGCTAATCAGCTTTGCCCACTCATTTTTACAGGATACAGCAACTCGCTGTCCCCTTTGTGCTTCTGACAGCCACTCGTAGTGAGAGTTAAATTATTGTTTTCTCCCATAATGTTCCAGCCACTTGGTTTTGCTCGCGTCTGTTGTGTTTCCTCTTCATCTTGCAATTTTTTAAATCCATCCCATTTGCAAATCATCTTCACGACACGCAACCCTGCATTTTGAAGAGATACCCTGGGATGATGATGATGATGATGGTGATGATGATGATGATGATGATGATGATAATAATAATAATAATAATAATAATAATAATAATAATAATAATAATACCAAGGCAAATAGGTGGGCGTGGAATGCTGCAAGTCCATCAGATGGTTGAAGAAGAAAAAGTGGCTTTGGAAGAATATCTGAAGAACAATGATGGAGATGCACTGAAATTAGTATATCAGGAAAGCTTACTGACTACTGGAGAGACCAAACTAGCCTACAAGAAAGACCAAATGAAGAACAGAATAGAGGCAGACAAAGCACTACATGGCCAATACATTAAAAAAAAATAGCTGGGAAAGCAGATAATAACAAGACCTGGCAATGGCTAAGAGCAGGAAAATTGAAGAAAGAGACCAAGGGACTAATTCTGGCTGCACAAGATCAAGCCTTAAGGACAAATGCATATAAAGTCAAAATTGAGAAGACAGCAATAGACAGTAAGTGCCACCTATGCAAACATGCTGAGGAAATAATGGACCACCTGGTAAGCTGCTGCAAGAAGATTGCACAGACTGACTACAAGCAGCGGCATGACAAAGTAGCAACAATGGTGCATTGGAAGATCTGCAAGAAATATCATTTGCCTGTAAGCAAAAACTGGTGGGATCATTAAATAGAGAAAGTCATAGAAAATGATAAAATTAAACTTCTCTGGGACTTCAGAATTCAAAGACAAGCACCTGCAACATAAGACCCCAGACTTAACAATTGTCAATAAGAAAGACAAAAAAGTCTGGATAGTGGACGTGGCAGTGCCTGGAGACAGCAGAATAGACGAGAAAGAACTGGAGAAGATAACAAAATACAAAGACCTACAAATAGAAATAGAAAGACTGTGGCAAAAGCAAGCAAGGGTAGTACCAATAGTGATAGGCGCCTTGGGTGCAATCCCAAAACAACTGGAGCACCACTTGAACACCATTGGCATTGACAAATTCGCTATTAGTCAATTGCAAAAGGCGGCCTTGCTAGGAACTGCTTCCATCCTGCGACGATATCTGTAATACCATCAAACATCCACATCTGCCTATCCCAGGTCCTGGGTAAGGACTCGATAGGTAGACAAAATGCCAAATCCAGTCTGAACATCTGACTGACTGTGTGATGATCAACAACAACAACAACAACAACAACAACAACAACAACAACAACAATAATAATAATAATAATAATAATAATAATAATAATAATAATAGAGTTGGAAGGGATCTTGGAGGTCTTCTAGTCCAATCCCCTGCTTAGGCAGGAAACCCTATACCAGGGGTCTTCAAACTTGGCCCTTTTATAACTTGTGGACTTCAACTCCCAGAATTCTTCAGTTAGCATGCCTGGCTGAGGAATTCTGGGAATTGAAGTCCACAAGTCATAAAAGGGCCAAGTTTGAAGACCCCTGCCCTACACCATTTCAGACAAATGACTGTCCAGTTCCTTCTTAAAAACTTCCTGTGTTGGAGCATTCACAACTTTTGGAGGCAGGTTGTTCTAACTGTCAGAAAATTTCGCCTTAGTTCTAGGTTGCTTTTCTCCTTGATCAGTTTCTGTCCGTTGCTTCTTGTCCTGCCTTCAGGTGCTTTGGAGAATAGCTTGACTCCCACTTCTTTGGGGCAGCCCCTGAGATATTGGAACACTGCTATCATATCCCCCCTTGTCCTTCTCTTCGTTAAACTAGACAGACCCAATTCTAGCAACTGTTCCTTATATGTTTTAGCCTCCAGTCCCCTGATCATCTTTGTTGGTCTTCTCTGTCCTCTTTCTCAATACCTTTTGTAGATTGTGGTGACCAAAACTGGATGCAGGATTCCAAATGTGGCCTTACCAAGGCATTGTAAAGTGGTATTAATTCACTTGAAAACTAGGCCTTATACCCATTTCTTTCTTTATCTCTCTTCTGGATAAACTCTGCATACATTCCCAAATTATGGAATAATACCCAGTAAACTACTTTAATGGGCCAACCCTGTTTCCACTCCATGCTACTCCAACTCCGTTTTATGAAATGCAGAATGCTTACTTAACTGGCTTACATGATCATCCAGGGACGACCCATTCATTTTTATGCTTGGGTCCAATGCCACTTTTTGATCTCTGCATTTTGCGTAGCAGAAATGAACTTTTAGGACAGAAGTGTTCTACCCCTCCCTTCCTGCAATGACTGCATAATTGCCTCGTTATCTGTAAATGTGAATATAATCCCTGCTGTCATGAGGTCTAAGAGGGTGTTTTGTTTATATTTGCAAGATATGTGCAGAATATTACAAGTCATTCAACCGGATAGATATATATTTGGTCCAAGGAAAGGACAAGGGTGACCCACAAGAATTTGCAAATATTTATTATGGGATTTCTTTAGCACCATTTGTTGGATTCGTTTAGTTACAAGTGGAGATTGTTCAGAAGATAGTATTATATTGGTGCAATGTTTTCTTCCTTCAGCCTCCCCAGAGGAAGATAAAATGTTATTCTTCTCATAAAGCCAAATCTGTAGTTATTTCTTCCTTCAGGCTATGCTGCCAGATGCTACCATTCAGACTTGGCACCAATTCAGTTTTTCGTTCCCATTTGCTTTTTTCTTTCCTGATCAGCACAGGCATCATCATCATCATCATCATCATCATCATCATTATTATTATTATTATTATTATTAGTAGTAGTAGTAGTAGTAGTAGTGGTGGTGGTGGTATTGATCATCGCACAGTCAGTCAGATGTTCAGACTGGATTTGGCATTTTTATCTACCTATCAAGTCCTTACCAAGGACCTTAGCATTTTTGTCTACCTATCAAGTCCTTACCAAGGCAGATGTGGATGTTTGACAGTATTGCCGATATCGTCGCAGGATGGAAGCAGTTCCCAGTAAGGCCGCCTTTTGCAATTGACTAATGGCGAATTTGTCACCTGATCATCTTTGATGTGTCAACGCTGCAAATATTGTATATTCTTGCTTTTGACAATATGCAGAACTGTCTGGTATTTATGGGGTTAATACAGAGCAGATGGGGGGGGGGGTAAAGCCGGAAAAGAAAGAGAAAGGAAACATTTGACCTTCACACTAATTGGATAATGTGATATATGATGGCTAATTTAGGGAGGGAACATGCTGATAATTTAACTGCTCAGAGGAAGAGAACTTAGATCCTAGCATCCCTCCATTATGCATGTGCCGACATTTTGTAACAATCACTGACTTTTAGGAAAATAAATGCCTGGAAGTTCTTTGAAGTGTTTCATTAGCCGGAACCATAACAACATGCTAGGATCTAAGTTCTGCAATCTTCTCTGCATTCTTTCCAGAGTCTAAACATCTTTTTTACATCATGGTGACCAAAACTGGATGCAGGATTCCAAGTGTGGCCTTACCAAGGCCTTATAAAGTGGTATTAATACTTCACGTGGTCTTGATTCTATCCTTCTGTTAATGCAGCCTAGCACTGTGTTGGCTTTTTTGGCAGGTGCAGCACACGGCTGGCTCATATCTAAGTGATTGTCCACTAGGACTCCGAGATCCCTCTCACAGTTGCTACTATTGAGCAAGATACCGCCTATACTATACCTATACATTTGGTTTTTTCTTGCCTAAATGTAGAGCCTTACTTTTTTCACCATTAAATTTCATTTTGTTAGAAAGTACCCAATGTTCAAGTCTGTTGAGATCCTTCAAAGTTACAATGTCACTGAAAAAAATATAACTTAGGATCGGTCCTTGCTTTATGACTGTCACATGATCCCCATGGTCAGATGATCAAAATTTGGGCACTTGGCAACTGGCCTGTGTTGACAGCATCCCAGGGTCATGTGATCACTATTTACAACCTTTCCAGACACCCTCCCAACAAGCAACGTCAATAGGGGAAGACAGATTTGCTTAGCAATTATATGACTCTCTTAGCTGCATGATACTCTTAACTCCACAATTTACTTATCAACCCTGCTCAAAAGACTGCAGAATGGAGCATAACTCACTTAACGACCTCTTAGCAATGTTTAATTATGGGAATTCTAGTCCCAGTGGGGGTCATAAGTTGAAGTCATCTGGAGTTGAGTTCAGGATGATGGAGACTTTATGTATTATTGATTAGGTAAAAGTAAAGGTTTCCCCTGGTCATGCCTACCTCTAGGTCAGGGGTAGGCAACCTGAGCTCTTTTATGATGCGTGGACTTCAACTCCCAGAATTCCTGAGCCAGCCATGCTGAGGGGAAAGGGAGAGGTTTCCAAGCTGAGCCATGCTGGCTCGGGAATTCTGGGAGTTGAAGTCCACAAGTCATAAAGCAGCCTAGGCCTAGGCCAGAGATAGACAATCTTGGCTCTTTTATGACTCGTGGACATCAACTCCCAGAATTCCTGAGCCAGCCATGCTGAGGGAAAAGGAAGAGGTTTCCAAGTTGAGCCATGCTGGCTCAGGAATTCTGGGAGTTGAAATCCATGAGTCATAAAAGAGCCAAGGTTGCCTACCTCTGGCCTAGGTGTTTAACTCTGTTTTTGAGCTGAGGGAGCCAGCATTGTGTGAAGATAATTCCATGGTCATATCACCAGCCTGGCTATACGCAGAGGCACCTAGAACTCTGTTACCTTCCCACCAGAATGGTACCTATTTATCTACTCACAAATAGGTTCTCACAAATGGTACTTATTTATCTACTCACATTTATCTTCTCACATACTCACATAAAGTTAGGTACTTCCATGGTCCTGTGGCCAGCCTGGCTATAGGCAGAGGCACATAGAACGCTGTTACCTTCCCAACAAAATGGTACCTATTTATCTACTCACAAATAGTTACTCACAATTGGTACCTATTTATCTACTCACATAAAGTTAGGGCCATGTGGTGGCTCCGTGGTGAAGATGCTGGACTTGTTGGCTGGAAAGCCAGCAGCTCAGGTTTGAGACCCAACGCCCAGAGATGGGATGAGCTCCTGTCCTCACCTCCGCTCCTGCTAACCAAGCAACCTTGAACTGCTCAGTGGGCAGGAGGAGGAGCAAGGAATGGGAGCTCACCCTGTTCTGCGGCACTCGCCTCTCGAACCCGGATATTAACTTTCTAGCTGACAAGCTCTGTGCTTTCAACAGCTGAATCATCGATGTGTAATTGAGTAGAATAAAATAAAGGAATGGGAGAATAGACATCTTACTATTTATTTTTTTTCTTTTTCCTTCACAGGTTTGCCCATTTAGAGGTTAACATTTTACCTCAGGGGTCTTCAAACTTGGCCCTTTTATGACTGGTGGACTTCAACTCCCAGAATTCCTCAGCCAACGTGCCTAGCTGAGGAATTCTGGGAGTTGAAGTCCACCAGTCATAAAAGGGCCAAGTCTGAAGACCCCTGACATAATGTGAGGGGGAAATAATGCTAACTCAGAAAGAGCTTAACTAGTGTTTCTCAACCTCGGCCATTTTAAGAGGTGTGGACTTCAACTCCAGAATTCCCCAGCCAGCTATGCTTTGTCCCCAACCTGCTCTTCTACCTTGGGGCATCACATAATGCAGGGGTCTTCAAACTTGGCCCTTTTGTGACTTGTGGATGTCAACTCCCAGAATTTCTCAGCCAGCATGCCACGCTGGCTGAGGAATTCTGGGAGTTGAAGTCCACAAGTCATAAAAGGGCCAAGTTGGAAGACCCCTGTTTTACATGAACTAAACATCCTGAACTAAGGAGTTGCTCTGCTGAATGTTGTGTCCTGTTCCTTTCTTGATCGTTGTTTGGTTCAGTGTTAGTTTTATGACGGATTTAATTGATCATGTTTCGGTGGGTTTTTTTCCCCATGTCTTCCCCAAGGAATTCCAGTTGCTCGATGTAACCCCGCCACACTATATAAATTAATAATAAAAATAATAAAGAATTCTGGCACAGGACATGAACATCCTTTAAGCAGGATTTTCCTGCTACAAAGCCATACAGTATCGCAGAAAGTCAGTTTAATATATTAGTCACTATATAATAAGTTGACCTTCCCCGCCTCCCAGTTCCTTCTTTTGTTGAGTAAGCTGCCCATGGCAATACAACTGAATTGGCAACTTTGCTGTATTAATTTCCATCTCCATGGAAATGCAACTTTGCTAGAGTCCTAGTGACCCCTCATGAAATATTTAGGGGAAAGAGATCATAGCTGTGTCTCAATGACATTCATTCATCCATCTACAGTGGTGGCCAAAATTGTGGAAACCTTTTGGAAAAGTGTACAGTAGAAAAACCACTTTTGGTTCAGTTTCCACCCATTTTTCTTCTAATTTCTTTATAACTGTAGCCTTGTTCACTTAATAATGCTATTTTACGTGGCTTTCTGGGTGACCAGTCAACTCTTTGCACCATGACTTTAATTTTATTACGTTTTGCAAGCTCACTAAACGAAAGAACACACACACAAAAAAAAAACCCAACCAACTTGACGGCAATCACATAACACACTGACCAATGTCCTCCTCTCAGCTTCAATAGATGACATCAATCACTGGATCCTATTGTGATCTGATTGGTTCATAGCCAAAACAAGATGACACCCGATTGGCTTTCTAAACACTCGTGCTCATTGGCTACAGTCAGATGAAGGAAAGCTACCTGATTTCAACCTAAGCAAGTTGTGCTTCCTTTTTCTGCTTATTTGGCTACAACTTTTCATAGATTACAGTACAGATAATTGAACAAACTATGCTGCATTACATTCTTGATTAAATTATCTTTCCATTGACATATAATTTTATGGTACTACTTGGGAAAAAAAAGTGGTGTTATTAGCCATTCAATCTCAAAAATACACTTTTCCCAAAAGGTTTCCACAATTTTGGCCACTACTGTGTACAAATGTAATTCGGAGCTGAGGATGATTGGATATCAGATAGTGGAAAGAAAGGAAAAAGCTAGTTTAGAGCATTGGTTAAGGCACCAGGTTAAAAACTGGGAGACTGTGAGTTCTAGTTCTGCTTTAGGCAGGAAAAAAATGACTGAGTGGCTTTGGGCCAATC
>NW_024100468.1:0-60000 GCF_016545835.1 Crotalus tigris | reverse complement strand
CCTAATGGAATGTTTGTTGATTAAGAATGAATTATGGGTTTCTAAAAGATTTGGTTATAGATATGACATAAGGCATAAGGTTTTTTTTTCCTCTTTGTTATCTTCAGAGAAAATGACAAGCCATTCTTTTAAATAGAGAAATATCATCTTGTTTTACTTGTTTTAATTCATGCATATACTTATATGCATATACGTACATTTGTGTTTGCGTATGTTTCTATGCATGTATATGTCTGTCTGTCTATGTAATATTATTTCTTGTAGTTCTTTAAAGACTATTGCTTAATAAGACTGAAAGCTTCATTATTTGCTAATATATAAAATATGAGATATGGGATGGAGGGATTTCTGGTGAAAATATTAGAGAGGGATTAAGCAGAAAATGTTTCCATTTCTGAAGAAGTTCTTTTTTTCTATGTTTTTTCTTTTTTTAAAATATATCTTTTCTTCTTTTTTTTCATCCTTTTTTTTTCTCTCTACACTTTTCACTTTTCTTCCTGTTTCGTATTTCTCTTCATTTATGTTAATTTTTTGTTATCTTTGTGTTTTTAAACCTTAATAAAACTAGTATTTAAAAAAATGAAGTAGGAAACAGATATCTTGAGGAGAAAAATGTCTGCCTCTTCCATCGATTTCTCTGGAGATTCTTGATAATACCACTTTATAGCAAATAGCAATGGCACTTAGACTTATGTACCACTTCACACCACTTTACAGCTTTCTCTAAGCAGTTTACAGAGTCCACAGCTTGCTCCCAACAATCTGGGTCCTCATTTTACCGACCTTGGAAGGATAAAAGGCTGAGTCAACCTTGGGTCTGTCAGAATTGAACTCCTGGCAGTGGGCAGAGTTAGCCTGCAGTACTGCATTCTAACCACTGTGCCACCATGACAGACAGACAGACAGACAGCAATAGTAATTAGATTTATATATCTCTTTGCATAGCTTTACAGCTCCCTGTAAGCAGTTTACAGAGTCAGCATCTTGCCCCCAACAATCTGGGTCCTCATTTTACTGACCTTGCAAGGATGGAAGGCTGAGTCAACCTTGAGCCGGTCAAGATCGAACTACTGGCAGTGGGCAATCAGCAGAATTGGCCTGCAATACTGCATTCTAACCATTGCGCCACCACGGCTCTTACTAATGTCTTAATAAGATCAGACTTGGAATATTTCATCCAGTTTTGGTCACCACGATATAGAAAAGGTGTAGAAACTCTAGAAAGAGAGCAGTCTTCCAGTATCTCAGGGGCTGCCCCAAAGAAGAGGCAATCAAGCTGTTCTCCAAAGCCCCTGAAGGCAGGACAAGAAGCAACGGATGGAAACTCATCAAAGAGAGAAGCAACCTAGAACTAAGGAGAAATTTCCTGACAGTGAGAACAATTAACCAGTGGAACAACCTGCCTCCAGAAGCGGTGAATGCTCCAACACTGGAAGTTTTAAAGAAGAGACTGGACAGCCATTTGTCTGAAATGGTGTAGGGTTTCCTGCCTGAGCAGGGGATTGGACTAGAAGATCTCCAAGGTCTCTTTCAACTCTTTTATTCCTTATTGATAAGTTAGGAGTTTGTTGTTGTTGTTTAATTGACTCAGGGCAGCTGCTGGGATGTATTATGGTATCATAAGCAGTGGTGGGATTCAGCCAGTTTGCACCACTTTGGTAGAACCGGTAGCTAATTTTTTGTTGCCCAGGCCCAGAATGGACTTCCTGAAGGGGCATCCAAACACATAGTTGAATCCCACCACTGCTTGCTTCCTTCTTTTCCCCTTTCCATCTACCTGTCTTCCTTCCTTCCTTCCTTCCTTCCTTCCTTCCTTCCTTCCTTCCTTCCTTCCTTCCAGTGGTGGGATTCAGCTGGTCCACACCACTTTGGCAGAACCAGTAGCTAATTCTTTGTTGCCCAGGCCCAGAATGGACTTCCGGAAACGCCATCCATGCAGAGAACTGGTTGTTTATCTATTTGAATCCCACCCCTGATCATAAGGTACAACCATCTATAGAATCTCTCTGAAGAAAATTGGCAAGGCCTGAAACAGCAACTTGCATAGAATATTTCAAATTAGCCCCGTGGGGCAACAATTATGCCGGTGTCTCTCATCAGCTCTGCACAATTTCAAAGAGCAGTTTGGTCATTTGATTTATAATAAATAGACAGGCTAACCAGATTCTGTAAAAAAAAAAAAAAAAAAAGCCAGTTTGCTTGAGTTCCTCTTAATGAGCTAACAAACGAATCAATTCCTCTGATTTGGGCGGCTGATATAATTTCTGGAGCCAAATAGTAGAACTAATGAGGTGGTCTTGCCTAGATTACACATGACATCCAGGAAAGAAATCAGATCAATTATTCCTCTTAAATTCCTCTTGCTTCTCTCCCTCCCTCCCTCCCTCCCTCCCTCTCTCTCTCTCTCTCTCTCTCTCTCTCTCTCTTTCTCTCTTTTTCTCTTTCTCTCTCCTTCTCTCTCTCTCCCTTTCTCTCTCTCTCCCCCTTTCTCTCTCTCTCTTTCTCCTCTCTTTCTCTTTCTCTTCTCTTTTTCTCTCTCTCTTTTTCTCTTTCTCTCTCCTTCTCTCTCTCTCTCTTCCTTTCTCTCTCTCTCCCTTTCTCTCTCTCCCTCTCTCTCTTCCTCTCTCTCTCTCTCTCTCTCTCTTTCTCTTTTTCTCTTTCTCTCTCCTTTCTCTCTCTCTCTCCCTTTCTCTCTCTCCCCCTTTCTCTCTCTCTCTTTCTCCTCTTTTTCTGTTTCTCTTCTCTTTTTCTCTCTCTCTTTCTCTCTTTTTCTCTTTCTCTCTCCTTCTCTGCCTTTCTCTCTCTCTCCCTTTCTCTCTCCCTTTCTCTCTCTCCCCCTTTCTCTCTCTCTCTTTCTCTCTTTCTCTCTCTCTTTCTCTCTTTCTCTGTCTCTTTCTTTCTCTTTCTCTCTCTCTTTCTCTTCTGTCTTTCTCTTTCTCTCTCTCTCCCTTTCTCTCTTTCTCTTTCTCTCTCCCTCTCTCTCTCTCTCTCTCTCTCTCACACACACACACACACACACACACACACACAGAGAGAGAGAGAGAGAGAGAGAGAGAGAGAATCATACAAACAATTGCCACACCTTGCTTCTTTTCAAGTATTCTCTTAAGGAAATGAGAATTCAGAACTGGCTCAAATGACACTTTCTTAAATTATCTGATTTCTCTGGCAATCCAGTCTCCAGTGTGGTGGAACATTTGTTATTTGTTATTCTAGTTTACATATACACAACTTAGAATCATTTATCATTGATATTTCTTTATCTCTTCAAGGAACCCCAAGCTGGTAGTTTTCTCCTTGCGCTATCGTTTCATTACTTCCATCACAATTATGTCAGTGGTTATGTTAGAATTACATGAGTGGTGCTGCGAGCACCACTACCAACACCCACCACTTTCATGAGGGGGCTGTGAGTGCTGGCACCTTCCCCTTGGTGGGAATTCAAATAGGTGAACAACCAGTTCTCTGCATGGATGCCGCTTCCGGAAGTCCGTTCTGGGCCTGGGCAACAAAAAATTAGCTATCGGTTCTGCCGAAGTGGTGTAAACTGGCTGAATCCCACCACTGCACCTGCCACTTGTGTGAGTGTGGCTGTGAGCACACACGCACAGCAGCCCACCATTCATGAAGCCTGGTTGCGAATAGGCCACGTCCCGGTAGTGTTCTTTAGCCCTCAGGTTGGAGACCTTCAAGGTGCTTTCCAACTCTTTTCTTCTGTTATTTGCTGATGATCAACAAGATGCATTCCCACAACCCCATGATGTTCTTCTCATGTCTTAAGACAGTGGTTCTCAACCTGTGGGTCGGGACCCCATTTGGGGTCGAACGACCATTTCACAGGGGTCGCCAAACAACGCAGTCCGCCATTTTCCCCCTTTTCCTTAGGTGTGCTACTCCCTTTTATTCTATTGGCTTTTGAAAGCCAATAAAATAGACTCTCTTGAATAGAGTCTAATTCTATTGGCTTTTAAAAGCCAATAGGAATTGTCCAGGCTGTCTCTGCCCTGCTGAGCCCGCCAAAAGTCCCATTCTGCAAACGGTGCTGCAAGTTGTCTGCAGCAAAGTTTCCACCCCTCCCTGCTGAGCAACTACTAAAAATGTAAGTAAAAGAGGGCCAGGGGTGGGAGGTGGGAGGCCAGCGGGCGCAGGGAGGGTTGCTGGTGCGCGTGGGGCCTGGCGGGTGCCTTACCTCCCTTGGGCTGGGCCAGCTGGTGGCCCAGCCGGTGG
Organism: Crotalus tigris; assembly: GCF_016545835.1. Taxonomy (NCBI): domain Eukaryota; kingdom Metazoa; phylum Chordata; class Lepidosauria; order Squamata; family Viperidae; genus Crotalus; species Crotalus tigris. The sequence continues at coordinate 55,773 of NW_024100468.1, read as the reverse complement.
TCGCCCTGCGCCGTCTCTGCCACTTGCCAGCTACGCCTCGGCCGGCGCAGGGGGCGTCACCACGCATACGCGGCACTCCCGGGCAGGGAAAGTCCTCGACTTACAACCGGTTGGGGGGTCCCCGCATTAAAAAGGTTGAGAACCACTATCTTAAGACAAGATGTGGGAGGCACATGTGTGACTTCCCTCCCCACCTCCGACATGGATGTCATGCCTCGCCATCACGCTTCCTATCAATTCATTGTCTTTCCCTCTTCCTTGAGTTTCTCCGATCCTCTTTAAAAGCCATCTAAGCTCGTGGGAACACAAGCTCACATCCCCGCAAAACAATTGGAAATCATAAACACAAATTAACGGGAACAAAAATTAAATGAAGCTGCTGCACGGTTGGAAATTAACCTGACTTGTGTTGAGTCTTAATTTATTTTCCAAACCCCCCCCCCAGTCCTAGCTCTGGGCAACCAATGAAGTGGGGAGCCATTTCCACACATGGCACAATTGTTTCATAACGCATCGGTAAGGTTTTATTGGGAACGAGGGAACGAGTTTCGTTAGAGCAAGGAAATAGCCGACTTAACAAGCGCGATTCCATACAGCATTTCAGGAAGCGTTTTTCATCCAGCTGAATCCTAGGGCTTCTCAAGAGAAACCATTATTTCCTTCCCAACAGGCACTGTTATTCATATAGATTGCGGCTCTCACGCCCTCGTCACTAAACATGGGGAAGGTATATGTTCGCTCATTATGGGTCTGAGCCTTGCCTACCCTTTCATGCCACATCTCCATGAGTGGATTAGTGAAAGTAATGGTTGAAAGGTATTATGTTGAGAAAGCCTGCTTAGAAAAAAAGATATGAATATGGTAAATGCATATATAAGTGTGTATGATGTTTACTATCTATCTACTGCATCTATCTGTTTCTCTATCCGTCCATCATCCATGTCGATCTGCCTGCCTGCCTACATATCTATCCACCATCTATGTACTATATCTGTATCTGTCTGTCTGTCTGTCTGTCTGTCTGTCTGTCTGTCTGTCTGTCTATCTATCTATCTATCTATCTATCTATCTATCTATCTAGTCTGTGTATTTATGTAGTCTGTGTCTCTATTTATCTATCTATCTATCTATCTAGTCTGTGTATTTATGTAGTCTGTGTCTCTATCTATCTATCTATCTATCTATCTATCTATCTATCTATCTATCTATCTATCTATCATCTACCCATCCACCCATCCATCCATCCATCCATCTATCTATCTAGTTTGTGTCTCTATCTATCTATGTCTGTCTATTTATCTGTCTGTCTGCCTATCTGCCTCTCTGTCTCTCTGTCTCCATGTCTGTGTCTGTGTCTGTCTGTCTGTCTGTCTGTCTATCTATCTATCTATCTATCTATCTATCTATTTATCTATCTATCTATCTATCATCTACCCATCCATCCATCCATCCATGCATCCATCCATCCATCCATCCATCCATCCATCCATCCATCCATCCATCTATCTATCTAGTTTGTGTCTCTATCTATCTATGTCTGTCTATTTATCTGTCTGTCTGCCTATCTCTCTCTCTCTCTCTCTCCTTTTATCCGTCCTTCTATCTGTCCGTCCATCCATCCATCCATCCATCCATCCATCTATCACCTATGTTTACTATCTGAGTTGCATGGAATTGATACAAAAAAGCAGAAAAGAGATTTTGGCCTCATTCCCTTATTTTGCTTTCTTGTTTTGTCTCAGTTTCCATAGCTTCGTGCAATTTCTGAATCCCTTTTTTAATTTTTAATTTTAAAGGAAAAAAACAAGCTCCATACCTACCCTATACCGTGTTTGCAGTTTATACCTCATTGACCTCCTTTTCCTCAACTGCGCTTGGTTATTTTTTTTTTAACCCTCTCCCAGACTTTACTTTATGGGACTGCAATCTCCAAAAGCAAATATTGAGGTGTAATCAAAGGGGGGAGGGTCCCACATTACATAGACTGCTTTCTAATCTTGGGGTTGTTTTGATTTCTGGGCACCTAACAGGAGTTTCAACAAGAGAATAGAGGAGTTCCCATTTTCACAGTCTTTTGTATCTTTTCTACCTGCACAGGTAGCCCTCGACTTATGATCACAACTCGGCCCGACATTTCCGTTGTTAAGCAAGACAGTGAAGCAAGTTCTGCCCCGTTTTATGACTTTTCTTGCCACAGTTGTTAACTTGAATCACTGAGGTTGTTAAGTTGGTCACACGTTTGTTAAGTGAACCCGTCTTTGGCTTTGCTTGTTGGAAGGTCACAAAAGAGGACCCAACAACCCCTGGGACACACTGTGACTGTCATAAAGATGAGTCAGTTGCCAGGCATCTGAATTTTGATCACGTGATCACGAGGAGGCTGCAACGGTCGTAAGTGTGAAAAACAATCAACGTTCCCTTTTTTCCAGCGTTGTCGTAACTTTGAAGAGTCACTAAATCAGTTGTTGTGACTCAAGAACAACCTGTAATTGCATTGAGGAAGAAATCTCCCTAGGGCAGGGATAGGCCACCTTGGCTCTTTTATGATTCGTGGACTTCAACTCCCAGAATTCCTGAGCCGGCCATGCTGAGGGGAAAGGGAGAGGTTTCCAAGCTGAGCCAGGCTGGCTCAGGAATTCTGGGAGTTGAAGTCCACCAGTCATGAAGGGCCCATAGTTCCCCCATGCTTGTTGAGGGATTCTGGGAGTTAAAGTCCACAAGTCATGAAGGGGCCATAGTTCCCTCATGCTGGCTCAGGAATTCTGGGAGTTGAAGTCCACAAGTCATGAAGGGGCCATAGTTCCCCCATGCTGGCTCAGGAATTCTGGGAGTTGAAGTCCACAAGTCATGAAGGGCCCATAGTTCCCCCATGCTTGTTGAGGAATTCTGTGAGTTGAAGTCCACAAGTCATGAAGGGGCCATAGTTCCCCCATGCTGGCTCAGGAATTCTGGGAGTTGAAGTCCATGAATCATGAGGGGGCCATAGTTCCCCCATGCTGGCTCAGGAATTCTGGGAGTTGAAGTCCACGAGTCATGAAGGGGCCAAAGTTTCCCTCATGCTGACTCAGGAATTCTGGGAGTTGAATTCCACAAGTCATAAAAGAACCAAGGTTGCCTACCCCTGCCCTAGGGGGAGGGAAGAAAGAGGTGTAATGCACAACACTCAGAAAACAGACAGCTCAGCCCACCGTAGAAAAGGAGGCATAGCAAACACCTCAGAAGATCCCTTCCCTAGTTTCCTGGCTTGTAAAGGTGAGGGGGGAGAAATCTCTGGAGGTTCTCCATCACCCAGGTCACAATTGTCCCAAAGGAGATTTTTTTCAGGAGGCCACTGGACTTTCTTTGTTTTTTCCTTGAAGACGTTTCACTTCTCATGCAAGGAGCTTCTTCAGCTCTGACTGGATAGACCTTCCATGCTGTAAAATAAGGAAGAGAGAGAGAGAGAGAGAGAGAGAGAGAGAGAGGGAGAGAGAGAGAGAGAGAAAGAAAAAGGGAAGAGGGAAGAAAGAAAGAGGAAGGGAGGGAGAGAGGGGAAAAAGAAAAAGAAAGAAAGAAAGAGAGGAAGGGAGGGAAGGAGAGAGGAAGGGAGGGAAAAAGAAAGAAACAAAGAAAGAAATAAAGACAGAAGAAAAAAGAAGGAAGAAAGAAAGTGGGAGGGAGGGAAAGAAAGAGAAAGAAAGAAAGAAAGAAAGAAAGAAAGAGGGAGGGAGGGAGGGAGGGAGGGAAGAAAGAAAGAAAGAAAGAAAGAAAGAAAGAAAGAAAGGGAAAGAAAGAAAGAAAGAAAGAAAGAAAGAAAGAGGGGGAAAGAAAGAAAGAAAGAAAGAAAGAAAGAAAGAGAAAGAGGGAAAGAAAGAAAGAAAGAAAGAAAGAAAGAAAGAAAGAAAGAGAGGAGGGAGGGAGGGAAAAAGAAAGAAAGAAAGAAAGAAAGAAAGAGAGGAAGGGAGGGAGAGAGGGAGGAAAAAAGAAAGAGAGAGAGAGAGAGAGAGAGAGAGAGAAAGAAAGAAAGAAAGAAAGAAAGAAAGAAAGAAAGAAAGAAAGAGGGGGAAAGAAAGAAAGAAAGAAAGAAAGAAAGAAAGAAAGAAAGAGAAAGAGGGAAAGAAAGAAAGAAAGAAAGAAAGAAAGAAAGAAAGAAAGAAAGAAAGAAAGAGAGGGAGGGAGGGAGGGAGGGAGGGAGGGAAAAAGAAAGAAAGAAAGAAAGAAAGAGAGGAAGGGAGGGAGAGAGGGAGGGAAAAAGAAAGAGAGAGAGAGAGAGAAAGAAAGAAAGAAAGAAAGAAAGAAAGAAAGAAAGAAAGAAAGAAAGAAAGAGAAAGATGGAGGGAAGAAGAGAAAAAAGAAAGAAAGAAAGAAAGAAAGAAAGAAAGAAAGAAAGAAAGAAGGAAGGAAGGAAAGAAGGAAAAAAAGAAAGAGAAAGAACTTGGAGAGGGGACATTCTGCTAAAATAGCAAATGTGGAAAGATTCACTTGACCTTTGGAGTGCCATTCAGAACAACTTTTGAGGATTCACAAATTGCCAGTCCAACATCTCTGTGAGTGTATAAAGCTTTGCCGCAGTCAGACCAAACAAAGGATGGTTTTTAGGACAGTTGAGATGCGTCGGGCTTTGCCGTCTCCTGGTATTTTTCTTGCCTTTGGAAAATGCCTCTTCGTAAAGCCGTAAACTACATGGTTGATCTGCATCACCAGCTCTGAAATGAAGACATTTATTTTAAATTTTTTATTGACAACAATATTTTAACACTTAATTGACAGCTGGATTTAAAAAGCAAAGAAAGGAAGGGACAGATACTCTGTGGGCTTTGATGAAAACTGCCATAAAACCGAGCGTTTGGTATGAGTTATGACGGAAACCAGGGCCGACGTTCTGTGGATTTGGGTGATGTATCTAGCCCAGATTCAACCATTTGTCAAGGAGGCAGGTGGTCCTTCCACACGTCTCAAATCACTCTGGAATAATTTTAGAGGCTCTGCTTGAACCTCACCCCCAATGTTATGCTTTCCCCCGTCTGTTCTCATTCCATGTGGTGAAAAAGAACGGGGAAGAGAATTTCATGGGTGAGGTATGGTGTCCCATCATGTTTTTTAGAAATGAGGTGGTCCATTCCAGTTAACCTGCTCATACAGTCATAGTAGATCTAAGTGTCTAATACAGTGATGGCGAACCTTTTAGAGACCGAGTGCCCAAACCGCAACCCAAAACCCACTTATGCATTGTCGGGTGCCGGGTGGGTGTGGCCCATTGGGTGGGCGTGGCCCATTGACTGAGTGTGGCCAATGGGGTGGGTTTGGCCCATTGGGTGGGCATGGCTGCGGTGGTAACGGCAGACTGGGTGGGACTGAAAAGTTCAATCAATCAATTCCAACTTTGCAAGATCTTTTTTTCCCTGCAAGAAGTTGAAATTGACTGATTGATTGAATCTTTTCTTTTTTTGCAAACAGCGGCGGAGGCCTAAAGTGAAAAGGTTTTATAAACCCAGCTGAAGGCGTAGGAGTGGGGCGACGGCGCGTGTGCCCACAGAGAGGGCTCTGAGTGCTACCTCTGGCACCCGTGTCATAGGTTCGCCACCACTGGTGTAGGATCTCCTGCTCTTTCTCTTCTCTTCTCTTCTCTTCCCTCCTCTTCTCTCATCTCTCCTCCCCTCCCCTCCCCTCCTCTCCTCTCCTCTCCTCTCCTCTTTCTCTCTCTTCTCTTCTCCTCTCTTCTCTTTCTCTCTCTTCTCTTCTCCTCTCTTCTCTTTCTCTCTCTTCTCTTCTCCTCTTTTCTCTTCTCTTCTCTTCTCTCCTATCCTCTCCTCTCCCCTCCCCTCCTCTCCTCTTCTCTTTTCTCTCTTCTCTTCTCTCTCTCCTCTCTTCTCTCTCTCCTCCTCTCTTTTCTTTTCTTTTCTCTTCTCTTCTCTCTTTCCTTTTTCTCTCTCTCTTTCCTTTCTCCCTCTCTCTCTCTCTCTCTCTCTCTCTCTCTCTTTCTCTCTCTCTCTCTTTCTCTCTCTCAAATATGTTGATCACTATTGCTATTTTGAAAATAAATATTATAATCTAACAGACAGCAGGCTCCTATCTGATTTCTGATTGAGAGCTTGCCAAAACAAACAGGTTGTTAGCAAACCGTTTATACTTCCTTTGTTTTGGTTGATGACCAGGTCAGAAAATCCTGTAAAAGGAATCTGAAAGCAAGCAAGTTTCCAAATTGACCTAAGTGGGATAAATTGCCACATTAGTATGGTGGCACAGGGCTAAAAATGGATTATTATACAGGGAAGCAATAATGCAGAGGAGATTATTATTTAATAAACTTCCAGGTCTCAGCTAAGTATTGGGCATTAAATAACAATCAAGAACAACCAAGAGAATAGTTGCCATTCTTAAGTAGTTGTAAATGTCAAGGCTTGATTAACTCTCCATTTTGTGTTTTTCCTTTATTAATTTCCTATATCATTATAAGCAGAGGCATTTTACAGCCCAGTCCAAAGGCAAACAGAGAGAGGTATTGCAAGTCGTGCATCAATCATTATTTTGATTTTCCATGCAACTCTTTGCTCTACATTTCTTCTTATGTTTCTTCATTTACTACAGAGAAGAGACTGTTGACACTCTGGGTTCAAGACCTGCCTTCAGAGGTTCTGGGTGCTTCATCCCTGGAGGATTTTTTGAGAAGAGACTGGACAGCTACCTGTCTGAAATGATATAGGGTCTCCTGCTTGAGTGAGGGGCTGGACTAGAAGACTTCCAAGGTCCCTTCCAGATCTATTCTGATTGAACCACCTCAATGAACATAAAACATTGATTCATAGAGGTCTTCTAGTTCAACCCCCTGATCAAGTCAGGAGAACGTATAATGGAATTTTCTTGTTCTTGTTGTTAGTTGCGAAGTCATGTCTGACCCATCGCAACCCCCATGGACAATGTTCCTCCAGGCCTTCCTGTCCTCTACCATCTGCTGGAGTCCCTCTAAGCTCATGCCTACTGCTTCAGTAACTCCATCCAGCCACCTCATTCTCTGTCATCCCCTTCTTCTATTGCCCTCCAGCTTTCCCAGCATTAGGCACTTCTCCAGTGAGTCCTTCCTTCTCATTAGGTGGCCAAAGCACTTGAGTTTCAACTTCAGGATCTGGCCTTCTCAAGAGCAGTCAGGGTTGATCTCCTCTAGGACTGACCAGTTTGATCGCCTTGCAGTCCAGGAGACTCACAGGAGTCTTCTCCAGCACCATAGTTCAAAGGCCTCCATTCTTTGGTGCTCAGCCTTCCTCATGGTCCAACTCTCACAACTATATATTATTGTTGTTAGTTGCAAAGACCCATTGCGACCCCATGGACAACGTTCCTCCAGGCCTTCCTGTCCTCTACCATCTACTGTAGTCCATTGAAGCTCACGCCTACTGCTTCCATGACTCCATCCAGCCACCTCATTCTCTGTCGTCTCTTTCTTCTCTTGCCTTCCATCTTTCCCAGCATCAGGCTCTTCTCTAGTGAGTCCTTCCTTCTCATTAGGTGGCCAAAATACTTGAGTTTTAACTTCAGGATCTGGCCTTCTCAAGAGCAGCCGGGGTTGATCTCCTCTAGGACTGACCGGTTTGATCGCCTTGCAGTCCAGGGGACTCACAGGAGTCTTCTCCAGCACCAGAGTTCAAAGGCCTCCATTCTTTGGCACTCAGCCTTTCTTATGGTCCAACTTTCACAGCCATACATTGCACCTGAGAAAACCATGGCCTTGACTACATTATTTTTTCTCAAAAAAAAGAAAGAAAGACTGGATAACATTCTTCAAAACCCCGAAGTGTTCTCACTTCATTTGACTGGGATGTTATAAGGTGTCTTGCCTTCAGCAGGAGGTGTGGACTATCTACCTCCCAAATCCATTCCAGCCCTAGAATTCTTTGTTCTAATTTCTGAATGTAGGATTCGATGGGTGGAAGGGATTAGTCCATTAATAATCCTTACTCCTTTTCTCTAAATCTATTCCAGTTTAACCAAACAAGAGAATAGCAGAGTTGGAAGGGACCTTGGAAGTCTTCTAGTCCAACCTCGCTTCACAAGCAGGAAACCCTATACCTATTCCAGACAAATCGTTGTCCAATCTCTTCTTAAATACCTCCAGTGATGGAGAAACCCACAACTTTTGGAGGCAAGTCATTCCTCTTGTTAATTGTTCCAACAGTCAGAAATTTTTCCTTAGTACTAGGTTGCTTCTCTCCTTGATTAGTTTCCATCCATTTTCCTGCCTTCAGGTGCTTTGGAGAATAGCTTGACTCCCTCTTCTTTGGGAGCAGCCCCTGAGATATTGGAATACTGCTATCATGTCCCCCCTTGTCCTTCTCTTCGTTAAACTAGACATACTCAATTCTAGCAACCGTTCCTCATATGTTTCAGCCTCCAGTCCCCTAATCATCTTTGTTGCTTTTCTCTGTACTCTTTCTAGAGCCTCATTATCGTTTTTATATGTTTGTTTGAATCCTTTTTCAAAGATGGTACACTTTTCTGTTGAGTGTTCTCATGGAAAGATCTAGAAAGTAAGTATTAACTATTTCCTCCTTTTTGAGCATTAACAGAACAAGTTGTTATTGGAACGAGCAATTGAGTGACATCCCTGAACTTCAAAAATAATTTCAGACAGGTGGCTCTCTTCTTAAAAGCCTGCAGGGATGGAGCATGCACAACTTCTGGAGGCAAGCTGTTCCATGGCTTGATTGTTTTCACTGTTAGGAAGTTTAATTAATTCCTTAATTCCAGGTTGCTTCTCTCCTTGATTAGTTTCCACCCGTTGCTGCTTGTCCTGCCTTCAGGACAAGAAGGTTGGAGAATAGCTTGACTCCCTCTTCTTTGGGGCAGCCCCTGAGATATTGGAACACTGCTATCATGTCCCCCCTCGTCCTTCTCTTCATTAAACTAGACATACCCAATTTCAGCAACCATTCCTTATATGTTTTAGCCTCCAGTCCCCTAATCATCTTTGTTGTTCTTCTCTGTGCTCTTTCTAGAGTCTCAACATCTTTTTTACATCGTGGTGACCAAAACTGGATGCAGGATTCCAAGTGTGGCCTTACCAAGGCATTGTAAAATAGTATTAATACTTCACGTGATCTTGATTCTATCCCTCTTTTAATGCAGCCCAGCACTGTGTTGGCCTTTTTGGCAGCTGCAGCACATAGATGGCTCCTATTTAAGGGATTGTCCACTAGGACTCCGAGGTCCCTCTCACAGTTACTACTATTGAGCAAGGTACACCCTATACTATACCTGTACATTTGTTTTTTCTTGCCTAAATATAGAACCTTACTTTTTTCACCATTGAATTTCATTTTGTTGGATAGTGCCCAGTGTTCAAGTGTGTCCAGATATTGGAATGCTGTTATCATATCTCCCCTGGTTCTTCTTTTCACTGGGCAAACTGAAGCAAGGCAATCATCTTAGATCATTGTCTCTTGAACAAGCATTCTGGGATATATTTTTTTTATTAATAGGTTCCCCTGCATATTGATAATTTTTGTTCTCCAGAGATATATGCGTGGAACCTTTCTAACCAATTTTATTGAGTTTCCCCTTTTATTCCCCAGACAGGTGCATATTCTCATACTTGGTACACTATGAAGGACGGTTGTCATGGTGAGATCCTTTCCCATTTCAAATATAAATATCTTCTCACACCAGGAACGGAGGAGAAATCTGTTTGCATAAATATAGTTTACAGAGGGTTAGTCTTATAAACAACGCTCTAAAAATACACATAAATCACCACCCATTGAAGTGACAAAGTCTACAGTATGGTAACTCAAATACAATGAACACTGTTATGCACGGGTTAGGGAAGGAATCTATGCAAATAGGCATAATATTCAGAGGAAAGCACTTGCAAAGGGTGTCAAATTATTAAATCTCAGGTATTAAAACTGATGTTGATAGATTGAACTCGTCTCCAGTCAGTGTTGCAAGTGTAGACATTATCTAGACTCCTTGGAAAAAGACTTCATGTGTTTAAGGATGTGTTGGAGATAGATGATGTCATATAGAATAGAATAGAATAGAATAGAATAGAATAGAAAAGAATAGAATAGAAAAGAAAATATGGAAGGGAATAGAATAGAATAGAATAGAATAGAATAGAATAGAATAGAATAGAATAGAATAGAATAGAATAGAATAGAATAGAATAGAAAATATGGAAGGGAATAGAATAGAATAGAATAGAAAATATGGAAGGGAATAGAATAGAATAGAATAGAATAGAATAGAATAGAATAGAATAGAATAGAATAGAATAGAATAGAAAATATGGAAGGGAATAGAATAGAATAGAATAGAATAGAATAGAATAGAATAGAATAGAATAGAATAGAATAGAATAGAATAGAATAGAATAGAATAGAAAATATGGAATGGAATAGAATAGATAGAAAATATGGAATGGAATAGAATAGATAGAAAATATGGAATGGAATGGAATAGAATAGAAAATATAGAATAGAATAGAATAGAAAATATGGAATAGAATAGAATAGAATAGAAAATATGGAATGGAATAGAATAGATAGAAAATATGGAATGGAATAGAATAGATAGAAAATATGGAATGGAATGGAATAGAATAGAAAATATAGAATAGAATAGAATAGAATAGAATAGAATAGAATAGAATAGAATAGAATAGAATAGAATAGAATAGAATAGAATAGAAGGGACCTTGCATGTCTTCTAGTCCACTCTTCCCCCCCCCCCACTCAAGCAGGAGGACCTACACCATCTCAGACAAGTGACTGTCCAGTCTCTTCTTAAAAACCTCCAGTGATGGAGTGCCCACGATTTCTGGTGGCAAGCTGTTCCACTGGTTAATTGTCCTTATTGTCAGGAAGTTTCTCCTTAATTCTTGTTGTTTCTCTCTTTGATCAATTTCCAATGATTGTTTCTCGTCCTGCCCTCTGGTGCTTTGGGGAATAATGTGACCCCCTCTTCTTTGTGGCAGCCCCTCAAATACTGGAATACTGGATTTCTGTTCCCTTTTGGGCTGGTTGTGTGTTTGTTTGTTTTTTTGTCTCTTTTGCAAAGCCTATAGGACGGTGTTGTTAATGTCTATGTGTCTATGGATGACAAATTTTCTATCTGCACCATGTTAGTTGTGCAAATTAAGCTTTAAAATTTACATTTCATCTGTGAGGCTCACGCTGCACACCATATTGTTTTAACTGCATTCTATTACAAAATATGAATGTTTAAATTCTAGGGAATGGAATATTATAAATTCATATCTGCCCCTATTTGACCAATATTGGTGGTGGGGGGGGAAATCTGAGTTAATTAGCTAACCGACATTCCCTTTGTGGTTTTGCTCATTAGTTTCAGAATACTTTATAGACTGCAAATTATTCTAGATCTTTTTTTTTTCTTCTTTTACTATCGTCTCTCCACTTATTTTATAATGAAGGATAAAGCCTTCCAGATTGGAGAATTACAGTTGCACATGTGATTTCCAGCAGAAATATTTGAAGGTATCAATTTTCCGTGACAAATCAATTGGTAAACGGGCTGACAATTATTTCCTGATATTATTTATCGTGCTTTTCCCTCTCATCCTGTTGAAAGAAGGATCTCCCTTGCTGGTTAACAAGGTATAATGGAAAGATCGGCTCTTGATAAATAGCAGAATATAAATCAGGGGATGTCACATGCTGCAATATGCTTTTCCTTAGTAAAGGAACAGCAAATAAGAACGCCACGTGCTTTGTTGGATTCCAGTTGTTGCAACAGTTGATTTAATATGCAATGCTGGATATATATATATATTTTTTTTTGGGGTTGTAGTGAAAATCACTGAAGCTATAAACGACAAGTGCCAAAGTCTCCATTGGGAAAGAGGCGTTATGCAGGTTGTCAGATGTGACTCGGCAAAATAAAAGACATAATTTGGATTGGTCTTGATAAGCTAAATGCATTTATTCAGCTGAGTAAAGACAGATCTTGCATAAAGGCAGAAGAATCCTGAACACAGCGCGAGGCAGATATTTACACATTTCTTTGCTTTTGCTTAGTTACATAAGAGGAAGCTGGCACACAACAGATATAGCAAGGCAGAGGTCTCCAAACTTTTTGGTGGCCCAGAAAATGAGGAAGGCACGGTTCTGTACGCGTGTGCGAGCACATGCACACATACAAACGGGGCTGTGTAAGTGTAGGTGCTGCAAATGGGGTGGTGCTAGCGCTGGTGGAATGCTCGGGGCAGGGCGGTGTTAGTGCCGGTGGGATGCTCGGGGTGGCGCTAGTGTGAGCGTGGGTGGTGAGGGCACACACACACACACGTGCACACACTGGCCACCCCTTCACGCAGCCCAATGGCCACGAGGCCACGTCCCAGTAGTGGACCTCAGCCCACAGGTTGGGCATCAACACTGCTAACGTCAGATGTTTTTGCTTTGACAACATATGGAGATGCAGCCATTTTCCTTCTTATGATTTACTCTTAGAATTAGATGATACTGTGAGGGGGGAGGAATGTGCATGGGAGTTTAATTAGACATAACAATATTGTAACTAGTATGAGAACCAAGGTTTTTGAAATAAGAGATGAATAAGAAAGGGCGGACTGGAGAAGTGGAAGGAAAGCCTGCATTTCAAGCTAATTGGAGAATGTGATTTATGACTGTTAATTAGAGGAGGGAATTGTGCTTTGATACTATGTGCTTAGGGGAGGGGAATTCAGATTTTGGCTTTGCCTATGTACGTGCCGATGCTATGCTACTTGAATAAAGATTCTTTAAGGTAAACAATGCCTCAAAGTTCTTTGAAGAGTTTCATCTGTCGGAACCCATGACATTGGGGAGCCCTGCAGTAAGGTATAGAAGTATAGAAATTATCAAAATAGTCAAGCATACCTTCTGTGATTTTGGTAATGTGGTAAGAACGCACACACACATACACCCCAATCCCTTTGACTGTGCCCCCCCCCCCAAATCACAAAAATAAAGCTCAGGAAAAGAAATACAGAAACAGCGTTTCACTCACGAACTTGAGTAACCCTAGTGATCGAGAAAAGCAGAAACATTGACTCAAGCTTGCCGGCCCATTAAGAAAGGCACGCAGGAGGCAAGAGACTGTACTGTCCCAGCCTACGTGGGAACAGGGATTTAACCTTACTTTAACAAAAATCAAAACCCAGTTTGGAAATAAGGATTCCAGGCAACAGACCAGAGATATGAGTAAGTAGATGTGGGACTCTCAATTCTGTCTAGTTTAATGAAAAGAAGGACTAGGGGTGACATGATAGCAGTGTTCCAATATCTCAGGGGCTGCCCCAAAGAAGAGGGAGTCAAGCTATTCTCCAAAGCACTTGAGGAAGCAATGGGTGGAAACTAATCAAGGAGAGAAGCAACCTAGAACTAAAGAGAAACTTCCTGACAGTTAGAACAATTAACCAGTGGAACAACCTGCCTCCAGAAGTGGTGAATGCTCCAACACTGAAGGGAGACTGGACAGCCTTTTGTCTGAAATGGTATAGGGTTTCCTGCCTGAGCAGGGGGTTGGACTAGATGACCTCCAAGGTCCCTTCCAACTTTATTATTATTATTATTATTATTATTATTATTATTATTATTATTATTATGATGATGATGATGATGATGGATCATAGCACAGTCAGCCAGATGTTCAGACTGGATTTGGCATTTTGTCTACCTATCAAGTCCTTACCCAGGACCTGGGATAGGCAGATGTGGATGTTTGATGGTATTACAGGTATCATCGCAGGATGGAAGCAGTTCCTAATAAGGCCGCCTTTTGCAATTGACTAATAGCGAATTTGTCAATGCCAATGGTGTTCAAGTGGTGCTCCAGTTGTTTTGGGATTGCACCCAAGGAGCCTATTACTATTGGTACTACCCTTGCTTGCTTTTGCCACAGTCTTTCTATTTCTATTTGTAGGTCTTTGTATTTTGTTATCTTCTCCATTTCTTTCTCGTCTATTCTGCTGTCTCCAGTGCCTGCTGTCTTTATTATTATTATTATTATTATTATTATTATTATTATTATTATTATTATTATTAAGCTATTCTCCAAAGCGCCTGAAGGCAGAACAAGAAACAATGGATGGAAACTAACCAAGGAGAGAAGTAACCTAGAACTAAAGAGAAACTTCCTGACAGTTAGAACAATTAACCAGTGGAACAACCTGCCTCCAGAAGAGGTGAATGCTCCAACACTGGAGGTTTTTTAAGAAGAGACTGGACAGCCTTTTGTCTGAAATGGTATAGGGTTTCCTGCCTGAGCAGGGGGTTGGACTAGAAAACCTCCAAGGTCCCTTCCAATTCTGTTATTCTGTCCTGTCCTGTTCTGTTCTTTTCTGCATGGGCTTGAACAGTGCTACCGCTCCATGTGACTCTTAGAACAGCTGCAAAATTAGGATTCAGGTAACTCTTCCAACTATTCTGCCATGTGAGAAATCTTCCCTAAGCAGGCTTATCAAGCAGGCATTGCTTCAGCTCATGTGCAAGAGACACAGAGAGAAAAGATGGGAAGGGTTGGGCGGGACGCTACGTATCTCATGTGTAAGATAGGACAGATTGTAAAAAAAAATTAAAAATGGGATAGCAAGTAAGGATGTCAAAGGACCATCACCTTTGGCTTGGCTAAATTAAGTCCCCAAAGGTAGCATAAAACTCCTGATCTTCCCTTTTCATGAACACAGATGTTGCCAAGATGATACGAACTCCACGGCAGACAAAAAGACATTTCTTTGAGGTCAGCTTCATCTGATAAATCCACTAACTTGTAACAGGGAGCAGCCAAAGCCGTGAGGGTGACTCTCTCGTTGTTGTTTTTTAAAACCAGTCACAGAGAGGAGCGAACATCACCGGCAGAACAAGATCCCTTCCTCCGATCTTTCCAAATTTCGTTTCCTCTCCTTCGCCTTTTGGCTCTGCAGCTTTTGGCATTTGAGAATTAAAATAGAAGACAAACTCAAAGCAGCTGAGATAAGGGAAAAAAAAAAAAGTACTGGGATGGGAGGGTAGGGGGAGAAAGAGAGGGGAAAACAAATACTTTTAACTCTGGAAAGTGTACCGATAAGAAGCACATAATAGCACTGCTGTCATCTAATTATTTCTGTTGCTCTGGCTAGGCCAGACCAGGAAATGTTCTGAGAATAGACACAAAGAATGCTTTTGTTTCTAAAAGACTTCAGGTCAAATATAACCGAGCTGTGAAAATGACTAGCTGTTCAGAGAATCCTAGGTCTGGAAGGGACCTTGGAGGTCTCCTAGTCTGACCTCCTGCCCAAGGCAGAAGTCCTTATAGCATCCTAGGCAACTGGTTGTCCAGTCTATTAAAAACTTCCAGTTATGAAAGGCCCATAACTCCAGGAGACAAGCTGTTCCATTTGATTAATTGTTCTCAGTGTCAGGAAATGCCTCCCAATTTCCACGTGGGCTCTCCCTTTGAGGATCTTCCACCCATTGCTGTTCATTTTCATTCTCTACTCCAAGAATCATTGTCTTCAATCCACTCTATAAAAGATAGAACTGAACATCCCAGGGATGTCTCAAGGAGGCCCTTCGTATCAGGTAGGCAATGCTGTTACCTTTGTCCAGATGTTCTGTCATTTTTCCAATTGCTCCTTCTGGTGTGGCCAGTCCTAGAAGTGACAATGTGTCACTGACTGAAATGAATCAATAATTAAAACTTAGTAGATCTCATTGATTTGGCTACGCGTTTAATCTATCTATTTTTTTAAAAAAAAAAAAACATTGCCCATTAAGTACACATCATCACTAATACACAATAAACAGCGGGATCAGATTCTTCCTTTCCCACCCACCCTACAATTTAGCCTCTCAATAAGATAGAAATAGCAATAGCACTTAGACTTATATACCGCTTCACAGGGCTTTACAGCCCTCTCCAAATGGTTTACACAGTCAGCATGTTGCCCCCAACAATCTGGGTCCCCATATTACTGACCTTGGAAGGATGGAAGTTGAGTCAACCTTGAGCTGGTGAGAATTGAACAGGAAGGAAGGAAGGAAGGAAGGAAGGAAGGAAGGAAGGAAGGAAGGAAGGAAGGAAGGAAGGAAGGAAGGAAGGAAGGAAGACAGGGAGGGAGGGAGGGAGAGGGAGGGAGGATAGCAATAGCACTTAAACTTATGTACCATGTCAACAGTGCTCTACAGCCCTCTCTATGTGGTTTAGACAGTCAGCCTCTTGCCCCCAACAATCTGGGTCCTCAGTTTACTGACCTTGGAAGAATGGAAGGCTGAGTCAACCTTGTACCCCAATCAAGATTGACCTCCAGACTGTGGGCAGAGTTTGCCTGCAATACTCCATTCTAATCACTGTGCCACCACAGGTAGGAAGGAAGGAAGGAAGGAAGGAAGGAAGGAAGGAAGGAAGGAAGGAAGGGAGGGAGGGAGGGAGGGAGGGAGGGAGGGAGGGAAAAGAATAGCAATAGCACTGATGTACCATTTCAACGGTGCTTTACAGCCTTCTTTAAGTGGTTTACACAGTCAGCCTCTTTCCCCCAGCAATCTGGGTCCTCATTTTACTGACTTTGGAAGGACAGAAGGCTGAGTCAAGCTTGAGCCCCCTCAGGATTAAACTCCAGGCTGTGAGCAGAGTTTGCCTGCAGTACTGCATTCTAATTACTGCACCTTCAGGGAGAGAGGGAGGGAGGGGTTCAGCTGCCTCGTGAAAAAGCATCTTTGGGATAGCCAAAGCATCTTTGGGAAAAAGCATCTTTGGGAAAAAGCATCTTTGGGATAGACCTGGATGACTGAGGATCTCCACAGACATTGAAGAGAAACATGGTGCAAGCCCTCAGAAGTTGGAGAAGAGGAGAGAAGCAAGATGATGATGATGATGATGATGAAGAAGAAGAAGAAGAAGAAGAAGAAGAAGAAGAAGAAGAAGAAGAAGAAGAAGAAGAAGAAGAAGAAGAAGAAGAAGAAGAAGAAGAAGAAGAAGAAGAAGAAGAAGAAGAAGAAGAAGAAGAAGAAGAAGAAGAAGAAGAAAAAGAAGAAGAAGAAGAAGATCTAGATTGGAATTCCTTATGGTTATGTGTCATAACATGGCATGACCAGAAGACTTCCAAGGTTACTTCCAACTCTTTTATTCTATGTTCTATGAGATGAAACAACCTAGAACTAAGGAGAAATTTTCTGACAATGAGAACAATTAAGCAGTGGAACAACCTGCCTCCAGAAGTTGTGGGTGCTCCAATACTGAAGGTTTTTAAGAAAGATTGGAATGGGATAGGGCCTTCTGCTTGAGCAGGGAGTTGGACTAGAAGACCTCCAAGGTCCCTTCCAACTCTTTTATTCTATGTTCAATGACCCACAAGGAGTAGTGGTTGGAGTAGCAATAATAGAGTGATGAGTAGTGAGAAATAGCTCGTGAATACCTGTGTGTGTGCAATGACTATTTTGTGCTTGGCTACATTTAAAAGCACCTGTGACAAAATGGTGGCAGAAATGGGATACCCATAAAACGGTGGGCTATCCAACGCAGGATGGCAACCACACAAACTTGCTAAGTCCTTTATTTATTTCCAGTGACTTCACCAGGCGTCGTTATAGAAGCCAGCTGCATTTTCTAAGTCACCTACGGAATGGGTGTTTGTACATTCCAGTTCTCCACACCGGTTGTGTCAGTGTGTGTTTGGCAAATGTGTATCATCAAGGACCAGGCAGGCGTGCTGAGCTTCTACCCAAAGGATACATTGGGTGAATACCCAGCTTGATCTAGTGTTTAAGGCTAGAAAGCAAAAGACTAGTTCAAGTCCGACCTTAGCCATGAAAGCCAGCTAGGTGACTTTGGGCCAGTCACCCCAGGAGGAGTTCAACCGTAGCCATGAAAGTCAGCTAGGTGACTTTGGGCCAGTCACCCCAGGAGAGTGTGAGTTCTAGTTCTTTTATTATTATTTTTTTATTATTATTATTATTTTCATCAACATATGTTAATTTTTCCAATCAAGTTGTCTGGAGTTTGCTAAGCTAATCCATGTTCAATTCCTAATCCTTCATTCTTTTCTCTAACCAAGAATAAAATAAATTCCAAATTTGATAGTAGTCCGTATCTTCTTTGTCTTTCAACCTCATGGTTGATCTGTCCATCTCTGCACATTCCAGTATTGTCCTGATTATTTCTTCCTCTGATGGCAATCCTTCATTCTTCCAGTATTGTGCAAAAATTATTCTCGCTGCTGTGGTGATGTGTAAAATTAAATATAATTTCTGCTTATTTGTTTTTTCAGGCATAATGCCTAGTAGAAAAAGTTCAGGTTTAAAATCCACTTGTTCGCCCAATATTTTTTTCTAACCACATATGTATATTTTTCCAATAAGCCTTTGCCTTCCCACATATCCACCAAATATGATAATACGTGCCTATGTTATGTTTACATTTCCAACATCTATCTGACATATTTTTAAACACTTTTGCTAATCTTGCTGGTGGAAGGTGCCATCTATAAAACATTTTATACATATTTTCTTTCTATGAAGTTGTTAATTTATAGTTTCTCTCCATAGTTCTAGGCTTTTAAGAAGAGATTGGACAGCCATTTGTCTGCTTGGGCAGGTAGTTGGACTAGAGCAGCGGTTCTCAACCTGTGGGTCGGGACCCCATTTGGAGTCGAACGACCATTTCACGGGGGTCGCCAAACAACGCAGTCCACCATTTTTCCCCCTTTTCCTTAGCTGTGCTACTCCCTTTTATTCTATTGGCTTTCAAAAGCCAATAGAAATTGTCCAGGCTGTCTCTGCCCTGCTGAGCCCGCCAAAAGTCCCATTCTGCAAACGGTGCTGCAAGTTGTCTGCAGCGAAGGCGAGCTGTCTGGAAGTTTCCACCCCTCCCTGCTGAGCAGCTACTAAAAATGTAAGTAAAAGAGGGCCAGGGGTGGGAGGTGGGAGGCCGGCGGGCGCAGGGAGGGTTGCTGGCGCGCGTGGGGCCCGGCGGGTGCCTTACCTCCCTTGGGCTGGGCCAGCTGGTGGCCCAGCCGGTGGTCGCCCTGCGCCGTCTCTGCCGCTTGCCATCTACGCCTCGGCTGGCGCAGGGGGCAGCACCATGCATGCATGGCGCTCCCAGGCAGGGAAAGTCCTCAACTTACAACCGGTTGGGTAGTCCTCGACTTACGACTGGTTGGGTAGTCCTCGACTTACGACCGGTTGGGGGTCACGGCATTAAAAAGGTTGAGAACTACTGGACTGGAAGATCTCCAGTGTCCCTTCCAACTCTACTGTTACGTTATTTCTGTCAAGTCCATAGATCAAGTGCATAATCAATTTTCAGATACCTTTTTCAAGCCTGTCAAAGGCAAAAACAAAAGAAAAAAGGAGGGGAAGTAAGGAAGGGTGAGCTAACTGAGATATCCATTTTCTCTGTCTCTGTCAAATTTTGATCAGGTCAGCCGGTGATATTTTTCTTGAATTCCTAGCATCACGGGAGAGATCAGCGGCTTTAGTTTAATGAACAGACTGCTCAAATACATCAACGGACGGCGCAGTCTTCTCAATAAATGCCCTTATTTTACTGTCTGTATAAAAAAAGACAAATGGCAGATTTGGCATGTAAGCGTTTCAAAAATGTGTCCTGAAAACCCTCTTTTTCAAAGTCTGCACCTCGTTTTCCTCTTTCTCTTTCATTCCGCACGCTGTTATTTTTTCCCCTCTACAACTTGTATTTGTTTATGACTTCTATTTGTCTCCCGTTGCAATATTGTTCCATGCTTACACCTAAATATAATGCAAACACGGTAGGACTGGTTTTTTTTTTCTCTTTGATACAGCCAAAGAGATATACCATTTCAGACAAGTGGCTATTGAGTCTTGAGGGAAGTTAACCCAGAGAAGGAAATATTAAAAGGGCAGAAAAATATATTTTTCCTCAAAAGGATTTTTTAAAACCAAACCTGGCCCCAAATCTATCTCTCTGCCCCAAGCAAGAGCTAGCCCCATACAAATGCAGATGTAAAACCATCAGAGAATTGAAGCCAGAGCAATCAAGAAGACAAAGAGAAGATCTGCATGCCCCACCCAAACTCTAGGAGTCATTAGCCCCATCACCTTGGAAGCAGGATATGATCATAGGATTAAACCACAGATATCAAGGCCTAGACAAACACTCAGAAACAGCCTCAAGGTTCATGCCACAGGAACAGGAAACTATTCCAAACAAGGCTAGAGAGGGTATAAAAAACCTATTGCCCATGTGCCCAACCTCTTTCCTCTTTGCTCCTTGCAAGGACCATCTTTCTGCTTCTTCAATAAACTGTAACCTTCTTCCCAAAGCAGTCGCCATGTTGCTTATTTATTCCCGGCTTGGATGAACCAGGATGAAGACTTCCTTCTCTCTTTTTAAAAACCTCCAGGAATGGAGCACCCACAACTTCTAAAAGTTGTTGTTGTTGTTAACATTTGTTCCACTGTTAATTGTTCTCACTTTAGGTAGTTTCTCCATAGTTCTAGGCTGCTTCTCTCCATGATTAGTTTCCATCTGGTGCTTTGGAAAATAGGTTCTTCCCCTCTTCTTTGTGGCAGCCCCTCAAATATTGGAAGACTGCCTCATGTCTCCCCTAATCCTTCTTTTCACTAGAGTAGACGAACCCAATTCCAGCAGTTTGAATCTCACTGGTTCAAGGTTGACTCAACTTTCCATTCTTCCAAGGTTGATAAAATGAGGACCCCGATTGACTCTGTAAACTTCTTAGAGAGGGCTGTAAAGCAGCGTGAAGCGGTATATAATTCTAAAGCCATTGCTATTGCTATATGTTTTGGTCTCCAGCCCCCTAATCATCTTTGTTGCTCTTCTCTGCAGTCTTTCCAGAGTCTCAACGTCTTTTTTATAATATGGTGAGCAAAACTGGATGCAGTATCCTAGGTGTGGTCTTACTAAGTCTTTATAAAGCAATACTAGTACTTCACAGGATCTTGATTCTGTTGTCGTTGTTAGTTGTGAAGTCGAGTCCAACCCATCGCGACCCCATGGACAACGTTCCTCCAGGCCTCCCTGTTCTCTACCATCTTCTGGAGTCCATTGAAGCTCACGCCTACTGCTTCAGTGACTCCCTCCAGCCACCTCATTCTCTGTCGTCCCCTTCTTCTATTGCCCTCAATCTTTCCCAGCATCAGGCTCTTCTCCAGTGAGTCCTTCCTTCTCATTAGGTGGCCAAAGTACTTGAGTTTCAACTTCAGGATCTGGACTTCTAAAGAGCAGTCAGAGTTGATCTCTTCTAGGACTGACCGGTTTGATTGCCTTGCAATCCAGGGGACTCGCAGGAGTCTTCTCTAGCACCAGAGTTCAAAGGCCTCAATTCTTTGGCACTCAGAGAGATAGAATCCCATTTTGTGATAGGTAGGCAGTTAAAAATATTATTGCATCCCTCTTCCAATAATCCATAAGGATGGAGAAGGGGTGAGCATCAGCAGAATGGTGTATATCATAAAATAAATTTGACAGTGAGTTAAATCCTTTAGCTGGGGAGGGGAGCAAATTGACCTGAATCACTGGCCCACTTGATTGATGCTGAGATTTGCACATCCTACGCTAGGTACTGAGGTGCCCAGGGATACAATAAACTGATCAGAGTGTGTCTCAGATACTTGAGCCGTCTAGCCATTGTTCCTAAAACATTGTGAGGATAATATTGCCTTAAACATCCTCATCAATCCTGTCCTTGACAAGTGGAGGCTTTGAGGAATAAAATGTGGGGATAGAAATGTCACATCTGAGCCAAGTCAGCAGACGTGTCTGTGTTTATGTTAAATTGAAGTTTGATTTAGTGGTTTTAATGCCAAAACTGTATCAACAGTGCTAAGCCGCTGATAGTCAGTCAGTTCATCAAGACTAGAATAGACGGGATCCCGTTTTCTCATTTGCGGATCAAGGGTTAGACTGTCATCCTTTCTGATGCAGTAACTTATTTGATTAATAAAAGCATTTGTCTCTGCTTAGAAAAAGGAAAGGAAAGGAAAGGAAAGAAATAAACCAGTACAGGTTTTTGGAAAATGTTTGGTAAGGGGTAATGAAAGAGATGGGGCCATTTGGGGGGTTGTGAGCACATCAGGTGTATGAGTATGGAAGAAGAAGAAGAAGAAGAAGAAGAAGAAGAAGAAGAAGAAGAAGAAGAAGAAGAAGAAGAAGAAGAAGAAGAAGAAGAAGAAGAAGAAGAAGGAAGAAGAAGAAGAAGAAGAAGAAGAAGAAGAAGAAGAAGAAGAAGAAGAAGAAGAAGAAGAGGAGGAGGAGGAGGAGGAGGAGGAGGAGGAGGAGAAGAAGAAGAAGAAGAAGAAGAAGATGATGAGGAGGAGGAGAAGAAGAAGAAGAAGAAGAAGAAGATGATGATGATTATTTAGAAAAGAACAACAACAACAACAGCAGCAGCAAGAAGAAGAAGAAAAAGAAGAACAAGAACAAGAAGAAGAGCAAGAAGAAGAACAAGAACAAGAAGAAGAAGAACAAGAACAACAAGAAGAAGAAGAGCAAGAAGAAGAAGAACAACAACAATAGCAAGAAGAAGAAGAAAAAGAAGAACAAGAACAAGAACAAGAAGAAGAGCAAGAAGAAGAACAAGAAGAAGAACAACAACAAGAAGAAGAGCAAGAAGAAGAAGAAGAACAAGAACAAGAAGAAGAGCAAGAAGAAGAAGAAGAACAACAACAACAACAAGAGGAAGAAGAAGAAGAAGAAGAAGAAGAAGAAGAAGAAGAAGAAGAAGAAGAAGAAGAAGAAGAAGAAGAAGAACAACAACAACAACAACAACAACAACAACAAGAGGAGGAGGAGGAGGAGGAGGAAGAGGAGGAGGAGGAGGAGGAGGGCTATCAAGATGGTGAAGGGTCTGGACACAAAACCTAGAAACATTTTGAACCAACAAGAAAAGATGTCCAGTTGCCAGGATTCAACTTCCAGATTTGCTTCACCAGATCTCTTCAATGAAGCCATTCGCTTGAACCATCCTCAAATTGATTGACACCCCCCATCTAAGCTTTATGCAGCCCTAAACATCAGAGATTTGCACTCTATGGATAAGAAGCCTCTAAGAACTTACGGAAGTCTCCTAAGATCACTCTGGTCTGGCCACAATCCATAGGATTCTACATAAGGAGGATCGGGGGCAATCTTTCTGGATCCCACACCTTCCCAAATGCAGTCTATCTTCATTCTCTATTCTTGAGGCATAAGCCCAAGAAAATTAAGGAGCACTTGTGTTTTATATCAATCAGAATCAATCAAGCAATTAATCAATTGATCAATCAGAACAGAGCTGGAAGGGACCTTAGAGGTCTTCTAGTCCAACCACCTGCTCAAGCAGGAGACCTTATTTCATTCCAGTCTCTTCTTGAAAACCTCCAGTGATGGAGCACCCACAACTTCTGAAGGCAAGCCATCCCACTTCTTGATCGTTCTCCGGAAATTTCTCCTTACTTCCAGGTTGCTTCTCTCCTTGATTAGTTTCCATCTATTGTTTTTTTTTTTTTTTTTACCTTCTGGTGCTTTGGAAAATAAGTTGCTCCCCTCTGATTTTGTGATTAGGAGGACTGCAGACATAGAATATAGAATAACAGGTTTGGAAGGGACCTTGGAGGTCTTCTAATCCAGCCCCCCACTCAAGCAGGAGAACCTATACCATCTCAGACAAGTGACTGTCCAGTCTCTTCTTAAAAATCTCCAGTGATGGAGCGCCCACAATTTCTGAAGGCTTCTGTTCCACTGGTTGATTGTCCTCACTGTTAGGAAGTTTCTCCTTAATTCCAGGTTGTTTCTCTCTTTGGTCATTTTCCAACCATCGTTTCTCATCCTTCCCTCTGATGCTTTGGAGAATAATTTGACCCCCTCTTCTTTGGGGCAGCCCCTCAAATACTGGAATACTGCTATTACATCACCCCTATTTCTTCTTTTCTTTAGACTAGCCAAACCCAAGTCCTGCAGCTTCTTGTCCTGCCTTCAGGTGCTTTGGAGAATAAATTGATCCCCTCCTCTTTGGGGCAGTCCCTCAAAAATTGGAATACTACTCTCATGTCATCCCTAGTCCTTCTTTTCTCAAATGAAAGGCAGCCAAGCAGACACTCAGAAACTTTAGTAGAGAATGAGTAGGTCTAATTGTCATTCCCCCAATGGCCTTTGCAGTCTCATCATGACTACCCTTGTGCATCTAATGACTGGCAGACCCACTCGGGCCTAGAGTAGGATTGCCACGGTGGCAGGTGTGCCCCACACACACAGGGTGAGATTTATCTCATGCCTGCTTTGGAGATCAGCCTGTGAAGTTACCAGACCAATTTAGTTGTTTTAATGCTCCAAGCAAGAACACACTTAAGAGATATGTTTGCTGCCATTCTGGACTAGTTTGAAGGAGAATAGAATAGAATAGAATAGAATAGAATAGAATAGAATAGAATAGAATAGAATAGAATGGAATGGAATGGAATGGAATGGAATGGAATAGAAAATATGGAATGGATTGGATTGGAATAGAATAGAATAGAATAGAATAGAATAGAATAGAATAGAATAGAATAGAATAGAATGGATTGGAATGGATTGGAATGGATTGGAATAGAATAGAATAGAATAGAATAGAATAGAATAGAATAGAATAGAATAGAATAGAATAGAATAGAATATATGGAATGGATTGGATTGGAATAGAATAGAATAGAATGGAATGGGATAGAATAGAAAATATGGAATGGATTGAATGGATTGGAATAGAATAGAATAGAATAGAATAGAATAGAATAGAATAGAATAGAATAGAATAGAATAGAGATGGAAGGGACTTTGGAGGTCCTCTAGTCCATCCCCCTGCTCAAGCAGGAAGACCTATACCATCTCAACACAAGTTGAGAAGTCAACACAATAGGGCACTGATTACCAAGAAAAGGTGAGGGGTATGTGTGTAGAAATACATTCACAGAGACAAATATTCATGCACATGGAAGGGTGGACACCTATCCAAGGCAACAGGAGGATATCTATCGGTTGCGTGTTTGCTCCCACAGTGATGCAGCAGAACAAAAATGCCACCTGAGTGGGGTTCCTTTTCAGCTGTACTCCACTTCTGGTCATTTCCACCCTCCTCATTTTTTTATTTTTTTGGTGTGTGGCAGCTGACCTTAGCACAGCTGTAGCTGTCTTTAAAGATTGCAGGCCATCCATCATCTCCTCTGAACGCTGTCAGCCTTCCATTTAATCTCGCTTGTAATTTTCGGAGCAGAACTTGGCAAAAGACACCGTCGGAATTTTAATGCCGTTTCCTTTTTATGAGATGTAGTGATGCCAATAAATACTTTCCCCACTTACTGAGAAAAAGAACCACCTGAAGGCACCTGAATGGGGATGTAGTTAGCCCAGGATTTTTATGTAGACTCTGACTCAGGGATCCTGATAACTCGGATGATTGGCTAAAAGATTCTCATGTTGAGATGGCAGAATTACATCCAGGCCTTAGCCAGCCCTGTGGGGTTTTAGAAAATGTGAGGGATCTCGGAGTCCTAGTGGACAATCCCTTAAATATGAGCCAGCCATGTGCTGCAGCTGCCAAAAAGGCCAACACAGTGCTGGGCTGCATTAACAGAGGGATAGAATCAAGATCATGTGAAATATTAATACCACTTTACAAGGTGTTGGTAAGGTCACACTTGAAATCCTGCATCCAGTTTTGGTCACCACGATGTAAAAAAGATGCTGAGACTCTAGAAAGAGTGCAGAGAAGAGCAACAATGATGATTAGGGGACTGGAGGCTAAAACATATAAGGAACGGTTGCTGGAATTGGGTATGTCTAGTTTAATAATAGAAGGATGAGGGGAGACATGATAGCAGCATTCCAGTATCTCAGGGGCTGCCCCAAAGAAGAGGGAGTCAAGCTATTCTCCAAAGCGCCTGAAGGCAGGACAAGAAGCAAGGGATGGAAAATAGTCAAGGAGAGAAGCAACTTAGAACTAAGGAGAAATTTCCTGACAGTTAGAACAATTAACCAGGGGAACAGCTTCCCTTCCTTCTAAATATCCTGTTTAGGCCCTCTCCATCTTTGACTTGGGCTGTAGTGTTTGATTTTTTTTTCTATTAACTTATTTATGTTTTTAGTTTATACAGGCTTTATTTTTTTATGATTGTAAGCCACTCAGAGTTACCTTGAGCTTAATATATTTTATAAATAAATAAATAGATAAATAAAATTAATCTCAATATCTTGTTTAGTCCAGACCCTGATGAAATTGGAACTATCCTAAAATATTGGATGGTTTTTATATATATATATATATATATATGAAAAAAATCAGTGAAAACTTTATACATACATATATATATATATATGTGTGTGTATGTGTGTGTAAAGTTTTCACTGATTTTTTCATACAATTCAAAAGTACTTATTCGACAAACGTGTCATCTGAGTTCATTGTTCACTAATAGAAATTAAATTCCTAATCCCTTATTCTTTTCTCCAGCCACTCTTCTTTTTTTTTCAACCTCAGAGTGAGTATGTCCATTTCCGCACTGTCTAGTTTTTTTTTTTTTTTAATTATTTCTTCCTCTGGTGGTGTCTCTTCATTTTTCCAATATTGTGTGAATATGATCTTGCCGCTGTTGTCATATATATAGAATCAAATATATACTTTGTTTGTCAAGCTTTTCTGGCATTATACCTAGTTAAAAAAAAAAAAAGTTCAGGTTTAAAATCTACATGTTTTCCCAATATCTTTTCTAACCATTATAAAAAAAATAAAAATAAAATATTGGATGGTGCCATTTCAAAGATTTCTGGCTACACCGGTGTGTGTGTGTGTGTGTGTGTGTGTGTGTGTGTGTGTCTACGAGAACTCTCCATGATCAACTAGCCACAGGACAAGAGTTACACTAATTTCAAAGAAATACTGGAGTAGAATCATTAAAGGAAAACTGCCAAAGGACGGCCAAATGTGAATGACAAAAATTAAAATACAGTAGTGGCCCAAATTATGGAAACCTTTTGGGAAAAGTGTATTTTTGAGGTTTGATGGCTAATAACACCACTTTTGTTTTGGAGTAGTACATAAAATTATATATCAATGGAAAGATAATTTAATCAAGAACGTAATGCAATAAAGTGTGTTCAATTATCTGTACTGTATTCTATGAAATGTTATAGCCAAATAGCCAGAAAAAGGAAGCACAACTTGCTCAGGTGGATCTCAGATAGCTTTCCTTCATCTGATTGTAGCCAATGAGCACGAGTGTTTAGAGAGCCAATCAGGTGTCATCTTGTTTTGCCAATGAGCCAATCAGATGACAGTAGGATTCAGTTATTGAAGCTGTATTGAAGCTGAGAGGAGGACATTGGTCAGTGTGTTATGTGATCGCTATCAAGTTGGTTGGTTTTTTTGTATGTGTGTTCTTTCATTTAGTGAGCTTGCAAAACATAATAAAATTAAACTCATGGTGCAAAAAGTTGACTGGTCACCCAGAAAGCGTTGTAAAATAGTATTATTAGGTGAGCAAGGCTACAATTATAAAGAAATTAGAAGAAAAAATGGGTGGAAACTTAACCAAAAATGGCATTTCTATTGTACACTTTTCCCAAAAGGTTTCCACAATTTTGGCCACTACTGTAGTGTTTTCATTATTTTAAATATTTTAAATTGAATTTAAAATATGGCAGGTTGTCCCATGATGAGTTGGCCATGGCAAGGCAGCTGTGGCGAGTTGTCTCCTTCCACATATTGGGACCAGCCGGTTAGCAGAATTGAGCACAAGAAGTATTTCAACCTTTGGCACCATCTTTGAAGGCAGAGAAGCTGGTAGGACAAAATCTCTGTAGCTGTCCAGGAGAAGAAGACAGCCATTTCAGAGGACCTTCTCCTAAATGTCTCTCCTTGAGATGGAATGGGAGGGTCAAAAGCACCACGCTGACGTTCAGAAAACGAGAAACGAAAGTCAAATATAATTTGAGGGATACAATGGAGACTTGCTACGATGGCTTCCACGGCAGGAGGAATTGAACACATCTGAGATACTATTTCTTCCAAAGGAACAGGAGAAGTCAGGATCCATAGTACCCCATGTCAGGAGAAATTAGCAGAGAGAGGAGCTCAAATTGGCAGGAGATCCCAAAGGAAGAGACAGTAAAAGCACTATAACAAACAAGTCCAATGAGAGGGAGAAAAAAAAACAAGGTAGAAGAAGGCTACGTCACTCCGTGAAAAGATAACCAAAGAATCCATACAGAAATGGGGAAAGTGTCAAGTCACTGTACGTACCAGAGTTACTGAGGCACTTGGTTCTCAAGTGGTGCCACGACGCCAAACAGGCGGGCCGTTTCGGCTTCCTAAAAAAATAAAAATAAAACCATGGGACGGCAGAGGCTCCGTGGGGGGGAAAGGGTGGTGAACTATACCTATTATCCATACGGACCGGATGCTGGCTTGCTAAGTGGGGTGGGGTTGGTGGGTGGAGCACAACTATGTAAAGCACTGGGAGCAATTCACTCCCAGTGCTGATTTTTCTTTTGCATTAAAGTTTGCTGGTCACCTTGTTCCTTCTGTGTTTGGAGATTATCAGCAGCTGGCAGAGGACAGCTGACAGCTATGTCGCTCCGTGAATATCTGAAAAGATAACAAAAGAATCCATACAGAAATGGGGAAAGTGTCAAGTCACCGAGGAAGAACTGTGATGATTGATTGCTTAAAGTCGCATCTGCCCATCTCACCTAGAGGTGAATCTAGGCCACCAATCTACAACCAATAAAAGCCACGAGATAAACATTAAAACGATAAATATTAGCACTAAAATTGGCTTAAAATTAACAAAGATGGGGAGGAAGGGACCAAGATGACCCAGGAGAAGAAGAAGTGGAATCTTAAATCCATTAAGCAGTTGGCAGACCCAGATCTTCAGGCTCTTCTTAAAGGCCCCCCAAAAAGGGGGCAAGTTTTTTGACATGGTTTTCTGACATGAGAAATATAAAAATGTTGAGATGGTTTATATAAAAGAAATGTTTTCTCTATTTAGTCTTCTTTCTTTCTTTCTTTCTTTCTTTCTTTGCTATTATTATTATTATTATCATCGTCATCATCATCATCATCATCATTATTATTATAAGAGAAATGTAAAAATGTGATGGCTTGTATGAGAAAAAACATTTAAATGCTTAAGGGTGACTAATTTTGAGAAAATCTTAACCAGTAAGAACGTTTTGAATATGGTGGGGAAAACAAATTTAAATAAGAATGTAAATAGGACCTATGATGAGGCAAATCAAGATGGCCAATGAAAAGAAGCTTTATATTGATGTGGTTATTACCTGCAGAAACACGAGGAAAAAAAAGGTTTATGGTTAATGGTCACTTATTTAAATAAGAATTGTATTAATTTAAGGTGGGCAAAAGAGAATATTATTGGAAGAAGAGGAAATCGTGTAAAGCTATCATATGGACTATAGAATTATAGTAATTAATTGTTACTGATTATTTTTTTAAAATGTTAACTCAGACGACACGATCTTTACCAAATATTAAGATTTATGTTAAAAATCAATAAAACATATTTTTTTTAAAAAGGGGGGGGGCAAAAGGGTAGGGGTGGATCTCACCTCAGGGGACATGAGATGTTACAGATAATAATAATAATAATAATAATAATAATAATAATAATAATAATAATAATAATAATAATAGCCAAATCCAGTCTGAACATCTGGCTGACTGTGCGATGATCGATAGTAATAATAGTAATAATAATGATAAAGTTGGAAGGGACCTTGGCGGTCATCAAGTCCAACCCCCTGCTCAGGCAGGTAACCCTATACCATTTCAGACAAATGGCTGTCCAGTTTCTTCTTTAAAAATTTCAATGTTGGAGCATTCACCGCTTCTGGTGGCAGGTTGTTCCACTGGTTAATTATTCTAACTGTCAGGAAGTTTCTCCTTAGTTCTAGGTTGCTTCTCTCCTTGATGAGTTTCCATTCATTGCTTCTTGTCCTTCCTTCAGGCCCTTTGGAGAGTAGCTTGATTCCCTCTTCTTTGGGGCAGCCCCTGAGATTTTGGCAAAAAAGGATCTTCTCTTGGAACCCACCAGCTGGAATTCCTTGACTGATGGGGTCTCCAGCAAGCCCCTCTGACTGGGGCAGTTGGAGCTAGGCAAATCCCCTTGGACTTAGATGATTCCTCAGATAACCTGGTCCCACTCCATGAAGGACTTCAAAGAAGATAACCAACACCTTCAACTGAATCCAGAAGCAAACTGGAAACTAATTCAGCTCATTAGAATACCGATAAACATTCTGGAATTGTACAATTATTGTTAGGAAATTGGGAGCTAAGAATGAGCTGATGTGAAAAATGCAAGCAAAGAATTAAAAAGAGGAGATCCTTGGGACGGGCTAGGAACGTAACGAAACACAACAATTGAGGGAACTATCTCTGTCTAGTCCAGGGGTCTTCAAACTTGGCCCTTTTATGACTTGCGGACTTCAACTCCCAGAATTCCTCAGCCAGGCATGCCATTCTTTGTATTTCTCTAACTTAAGTTTTTGTTAGTTTTTACTATTGTAATCAAACTTTTTTTTTTAAAAAAAATGTAGAAGTGGCAAGTACAAATTTTTATATATATGCCATTTCTTATTGGGATTTTTTTTTTTTTTTTTTTTTTGCTGTCCCAAGGAAACCATGAGGATTAAAAACCTGCAAACAACTCTACCTTACTTAATGTGGTGCAAGAATAATGTAATAATACTGAATTTCAGCATTGAAGATAATGAAGATCAACAGCATCACACCTCAGAGGTCTTCTAGTCAAACCTTCTAGTCCACAGGTCGGCAACCTGCGGCTCCGGAGCCGCATGCGGCTCTTTGAGCCTTCCCCTGTGGCTCCCAGCCTCCTCTGCCTTTGCAGAGAGAGACAGAGACAGAGAGAGGAATTGCGCTTCCCTGCTTCAATCTCTCTCTCTCTCTCTCTCTCTCTCTCTCTCTCTGTGTTTGTGTTTTGTGTGTGTGTGTGTGTATGTGTAAAAGAGAGGCACTCACAGTGTTCTCCGAGGAGCTGAAAAGCTTTCTGGGCGGAGCTCCTCCCTTTGCTGCGTCTCTGCAGGAGCGAAGCAGGAAGGGCAGGAAGAGCTAGCTAGCCCAGCTAGGCTGACTCAGGAATTCTGGGAGTTGAAGTCCATGAGTCATAAAAGACACGAGGTTGCCTACCCCTGAGCTGTTGGACAACAGTTTGAAGCTTGCCAGGTGAGCAGCAGATAGAGAGGGGGGAGAACGAGAGAGAGAGAAGAGAGGAGAGGGAGGGGAGAGAGAGAGAGAGAGTAGAGATAGAGGAAAGAAGAGAGTGGGGGGAAGAGGATGGTAGAACCAATGGCCGATAGAGAGGAGTGGAGGGAGGAGGACAGAGAGTAGATAGAGACACTTTTGACATCTAAAATGAAGATAACACTGCATATAACCTTTTTTTTAACCTGTGTGTGTATGTGTGGTGTGTATATGTGTATGTATGTATGTATGTGTGTATGTGTATATATATATATATATATATATATATATATATATTTGTTTTCTGAGTTTTTCGCGGGTATTTGTATATAGGTCTTTGGTTGTTCGGGTTTTCTCCCGCGTAAAATTGGAAGTGTCTTGGCAACGTTTCGACGAAGTCAAATTCGTCATCTTCAGGCTGGTGATTTTAGCTTCTGCACCAAACCGCTATCTGCACGCTCTCTCACACCACCACCCAGCACAGATCAACTCTGTAGCCAAGACACTCATCTCCAGAACAAAACGCTTAGCTGACGAACAACACATAAAACCCGAACTACACACTCTCACCAATGTACTAACATCCAATGGATTCCATAGAAATAAGATTACAAACCTACTCCAAAAAGAAACCCCCACCAAAATCCAAGACAAAGAACAAGAAAACGGCAAAGCCCTCCTCCCATACATAAAAGGCACCACAGACAGAATCAGTAAGATCCTTCATAAACACAACATCAAAACAGCATTCTGCACAAACAGAAAAAAATATCCACCATCCTTAGAAACCCCAAAGATAAAATTGAATTAGAAAATCAAGGAGTATACGAAATCCCATGCACCACTTGTCCCACCACATACATCGGACAAACCAACAGAAGAATAAGTGCACGCATTGAAGAACATAAGAACTCAGTCAAAAAGAGGAACCAACATCTTCCCTGGTCCAACACCTTAAAGCCACAGGACATGAAATTGACTTTAAAAATACCAGAACCATTGCCAAAAGTGAACATTTTAATAACAGAATACTCAGAGAAGCCATCGAGATGGAAAAACGCCCACACAGCATGAACAAGCGAGATGATAACTCCCGCCTACCAGCCATTTGGAAACCCGCCCTTATGACAACGACTCCCACCCAAAATCTTAAACCCCTCTGCAACTTCAGACTAACCTGAGCACGAACCAAACCATAACACTCCCCAGCCAATCAGAGCACAGCCAAGCCCCTAACCATTCAGAACACCCTCCACCCAATCAGAACACAGCCAAGCTCATCCACTCAGTTCCTCCCTCACTGGCAGTTAACGGAAGAAACAGCTAAAACCACACATTGCTGCTCAAAGCAAGAAGCTAAAATCACCATCCTGAAGATGACGAATGTGACTTCGTCGAAACGTTGCCAAGACACTTCCAATTTTACGCGGGAGAAAACCCGAACAACCAAAGACCTATATACAAATACCCACGAAAACCTCAGAAAACAAATATCGAACCTCTACGGGGAGGAAATCCACCATCTGACCAGGACCTATTAAAAACTTGAAGTCCAAAGAGCTTCCATTTTATGCGACCTTGCATTCCTACGCAACTGCCGAGATCAAAATCTAATCCCCACATGTTTCCATGAATTCCGCCACTCTGGCAGCACCAAACGATCCGAAAAGACCGAATTTGCCCTAATCCAGACTGAACTTCACACAAACGATTCCTCCTAGACCGAATTAACAAGATCTCCTCACACTCCACCTCAAACTCATACAACACAAGATCCACCCCCACTTTGTACAATCCACACAACTACGCCGTCTGGAGAGCAGAAACACAGACCACCCTCAAGACAGAGACACACACCAACAAACTCCGAAGACTACAAGAACGCCAGAAACAAACCCCTCCTCCCTCACAGCCACACATGAAACAAACAGTGCATAACATCTCAGATAGGATCCTCACCAAAGCCGAAACCAATGTCCTTTCCAAAGGATTCAACTTTGCAGTCGCTCCCAAACACATCCCCACTGAAAACATTATATGTGGAGTTGAAACCAGCCTGACCAAAATCAACCCCGACGACGCTAACAGAATCAGACTCAAAATCACCAACATCCTCTGCACCAGCAAGCCACCCAAAAGCAACTTACCAAAAGAGGAACAGACAGCACTACTTAACCTGAAAGAAGACACCAGCATAATAATCTTACCAGCAGACAAGGGCAATGCCACGGTGGTTATGAACACATCTGACTACCAAACCAAATTAACCAACCTACTCCAAGACTCCACATACAAACCCCTAAATACAGATCCCACCACCTACCTGGAAAAAACCACCAGAACCAAGATAAAAGCCTCCCCCATTAGCAAAGAGATCCAGCAAAGAATCATTCCCAGATAGAAATCATCCAGATGCCCTAAACTCTATGGTCTCCCCAAGATACACAAAGAAGGAACCCCACTCAGACATATAGTCAGCTCCATAGGCTCACCTCTACAAAACCTAGCCAAATTTCTCGCCAAACAACTACAGCCCTATGCAGAATCCATCACCTCACACGTAAAAAACTCATTCCAGTTTATAGAGATCATAAAGAAACAAAACTTACAGCCCAGCGACCTACTAGTGAGCTTCGATGTCATATCCCTCTTCACCCAAGTGCCTATCAAAGAAGCCTTGACAGCTATTCAAAACACATATAACCCCCCCAAACACATCTTAGATCTGACCAACCACTGCCTATCCAACACATACTTCATCTATAACGGACAAAAATACAAACAAACAGAAGGAGCACCCATGGGATCACCCCTCTCACCTGTCATTGCCAACCTCTACATGGAACACTTTGAAACCCAAGCTCTAGAAAAATCGGATCACAAACCAAAACTCTGGCTCAGATATGTAGACGACACCTTCATAATCTGGCCACATGGGAAAGAAAAACTGGACAACTTCCTCACACACCTCAACAGCCTACACCCCAAAATACAGTTCACCATGGAAACAGAAGCTAACAACCAACTTCTCTTCCTGGATGTCTTAGTCTACAAG
Source organism: Crotalus tigris (assembly GCF_016545835.1). Taxonomy (NCBI): domain Eukaryota; kingdom Metazoa; phylum Chordata; class Lepidosauria; order Squamata; family Viperidae; genus Crotalus; species Crotalus tigris. The sequence continues at coordinate 21,532 of NW_024100468.1, read as the reverse complement.
AAATCCAATGGCTCCCTAGGACACACCATCTACCAGAAGAAAACACACACAAACCGCTATCTGCACGCTCTCTCACACCACCACCCAGCACAGATCAACTCTGTAGCCAAGACACTCATCTCCAGAACAAAACGCTTAGCTGACGAACAACCCCTAAAACCCGAACTACACACTCTCACCAATGTACTAACATCCAATGGATTCCATAGAAATAAGATTACAAACCTAATCCAAAAAGAAACCCCCACCAAAATCCAAGACAAAAAACAAGAAAACGGCAAAGCCCTCCTCCCATACATAAAAGGCACCACAGACAGAATCAGTAAGATCCTTCATAATCACAACATCAAAACAGCATTCTGCACAAACAGAAAAATATCCACCATCCTTAGAAACCCCAAAGATAAAATTGAGTTAGAAAATCAAGGAGTATATGAAATCCCATGCACAGCTTGTCCCAACACATACATCGGACAAACCAACAGAAGAATAAGTGCACGCATTGAAGAACATACGAACTCAGTCAAAAAAGAGGAACCAACATCTTCCCTGGTCCAACACCTTAAAGCCACAGGACATGAAATTGACTTTAAAAATACCAGAACCATTGCCAAAAGTGAAAATTTTAATAACAGAATACTCAGAGAAGCCATCGAGATAGAAAAACGCCCACACAGCATGAACAAGCGAGATGATACCTCCCGCCTACCAGCCATTTGGAAACCTGCCCTTATTGACAAACGACTCCCTAAACCCAAAATCTTAAACCCCTCTGCAACTCAGACTAACCTGAGCACAACCAAACAGAACACTCCCCCAGCCAATCAGAGCACAGCCAAGCCCCTAACCATTCAGAACACCCCTCCACCCAATCAGAACACAGCCAAGCTCCCATCCAATCAGTTCATACCCTCACTGGCAGTTAACAGGAAGAAACAGCTAAAACCACACATTGCTGCTCAAAGCAAGAAGCTAAAATCACCAGCCTGAAGATGACGAATGTGACTTCGTCGAAACGTTGCCAAGACACTTCCAATTTTACGCGGGAGAAAACCCGAACAACCAAAGACCTATATATATATATATATATACACACACATACATACATATACATACACACACACACACACACACACACACATACACACACACAAATACCCCCCCACACACAAACACACACACCTATAATAAAGGTAAAAAAGGATATATGCAGTGTTATCTTCATTTTAGATATCAAAAGGGTTTTGCGGCTCCCAGTGTTTTGTTTTTGGTGGGAAACGGGTCCAAGTGGCTCTTTAAGTGTTTTGGGTTGCCTACCCCTGTTCTAGTCCAACTGAGCAGGTGATAAAAATTAGAGGACAAGAGGAATGCTGGGGATATAATTTACTTGAACTTCAGTAAGGCATTTGACAAAGTAGACCACAACCTACTACTCGATAAGATAGAAAAATGTAGATTAGACAGCATCACCACCAGATGGATTCGTAGCTGGCTGACCGGCCGTACTCAGCATGTGGTCCTCAATGGAACCGCATCTACATGGAGGGAAGTGTGTAGTGGGGTGCCCCAGGGCTATGTTCTGGGCCCAGTGCTCTTCAACATCTTCATCAACAATCTGGACGAGGGAATAAATGGGGAACTCATCAAATTTGCAGACGACACCAAGCTGGCAGGAATAGCCAACACTCCAGAAGACAGGCTTAGGATACAGGAGGATCTGGACAGACTTGAACACTGGGTGCTATCTAACAAAATGAAATTCAATGGTGAAAAAAGTAAGGTTCTACATTTAGGCAAGAAAAACCAAAGGCACAGGTATAGCATAGGTCAGGGATGGCGAACCTTTTAGAGACCGAGTGCCCAAACTGCAACCCAAAACCCACTTATTTATCGCAAAGTGCCACCCCGGCAATTTAACCTGAATACTGAGGTTTTAGTTTAGAAAAAAACAACTCATACATTAACATCTTTTGTCTTACAAGAAAAACACACTGACAAAGCTTTCAATGATGCAAACAACTTTTTATTGAAAGGTAAAAGACTGCATTTGGCATGCTTTTGAACAATTCATCTGATTTTCGCTGTTGTATGCCTGCTGATAATTTGTCTAATCTTGGCTCATACTTTGTAAGTTTGAGAGCAACACATGCAGCACTCAGGTCATCTGTTAGTCTATTTCTGGTGTCAGATTTGATATAATTTAAATGTCATGGTTCCGACTAATGAAACACTTCAAAGAACTTCCAGGCATGTTTATCCTAAAGCCTTTATTAACAGTGTTACAAATTGACGGTGCATCATGGAGGTTTATGCCAGAATCTGAATTCCTCTTGCTGGCATCTAACTTTTCTTGCTAAACCCCTCCCTTATCTTGCAGTCACAAGTCACATCTTCCAATTAGCCCAAAGGGCAGAGATTCACTTCCGTTCCTTTTCCCGGGCTTTTGTTATTTCCTCTCCCTTTTCTCTGTCATCTGAATTAACTCTAAAAATACCAGACAGTTCTGCATATTTTGTCAAAGCAAGAATATTCAATATTAGCAGCGTTGACATCAAAGCTGAAAACAGGGCGCTCACTCTGGAGGCTTGTTTTGGCTAGAAAGGGGCTTGAGAAATGGCTTTTTCCTTCGAAAACTTAGCCAAAGAGGGAGGCACGCGTGCCCACAGAGAGGGCTCCGAGTGCCCCCTCTGGCACGCGTCCATAGTTTCACCACCACTGCTATAGGTGGTACCGTATTCAATAGTAGCAACTGTGAGAGGGATCTCGGAGTCCTAGTGGACAAATCGCTTAAAAAGGAGCCAGCCATGTGCTGCAGCTGCCAAAAAAGCCAACGTCCCTCTCAAGGCAGGAGCTTTATACACCCCAGCCAAATGGATGTCCAGTTTATTTTTGAAAACCACCAATGATGGAGCACTCATAAGTCAGGGAGACAAACCATTCCATTGATTAATTGTTCTCACTGTCAGAAACTTTCTCCTTACTTCTAGGTTGGATCGCTCTTTGACAAGCTTCCACCCATTATTTCTTGTCCTGCCCTCTGGTGCCCTAGAAAAAAAGCCTATCCCTCTTCTTTGTGACAGCCCTTCGAATACTATAAGACAGTTATCATGTCCTCCTGATCCTTCTTTTTGATCGACAGGACATACCTAGCTCCCTCAGCCATTCATCATACAATTAAGCCTCCAAACCATTTATTCGTCTTTATTTGTTCTCCTCTGTACATTTTCCAGGCTCACCACATCTTTTTTTTTTATATATTGTGGTGACCAGGACTGGAGGCTATATTCAAGATCAAGATCAGAGTCTTGTAGGAGTTAGGTCTGAATTCAAGAAGGTTTCAGCTGAAACATGACTGCCCTGACTTGATCCAGATTAAAATTTGTTTTGAAATATACAGCCTATGGAAGGGTTCATTCTCCTGCAACTTAAACCCTTTTTTTCTTCTATATATTTTATTTGTTAGATGCATGCCCTGACATTTTCTCCAGTAATCTCCAGTAGCCTACATGAAACTTATTGCCATATAATTCAAATCCCAGGTATGAAACAGAAACTCTATGAAATCGTCACCAAGATCAATATTTCTCTTTGTTTAGTTTGTCGTTTCTTGACCTGCCAGCAGCTGGACAATTTGAGTGACACTTTGTGGCCTTATTCAATCGAGAGACAACCTTGACCAGTGTATGCTTCTACAAATTGCTCAGAATTGAGCTCTTAAATTGAAACATAAAATGTGAAAAAAAACAGAACATAGAATAACAGAGTGATTCTAACAGGAAAGGACAAGAAGGCAGGGCTAGCTGATGAGAGCTAAGTAGCTTGAAATAGCTATACTAGCCTCCCTTTAATTCTTTGTCGGTACAATTTAAATTTAACACAGTTGGAAGGGACCTTGGAACACCCTGGACAAGTAGGAGACACTATGCCGTTCTGGACAAATGATTGTCCAATCTCTTCTTGAAAACCTCCAGTGATGGAGCATCCGCAACATCTGGATATAGGTTCCCCTGATTGACTGTTCAGGAAATTTCTCCTTGATTCCAAAATGGATCTCTCTTTAATAATCTTCCATCCATTACCTCTTGTCCTGCCTTCAGGTGTTTTGGAGAATATAGGTTGACTCCTTTTATGTGAGAGCGTCTTGAGTATTGGAAGAGTGCTATCATATCACTATTGAATAACCTATTTGGTCTGGATAGCTGACTTAAACTAGTTCCTGAGTTTTCCCAACATACTAACTGCAAAATTTTAGCCGAAGATAAAAATAACTAGGCTTAATTGCCAAATGTTTAACAGGATTGAATGGCCTGCACCCCAAGTCCCCTAGTGAGAAGAACAATGCACAAGAGAGTGAGGGGAGTATGGAGACAATGATCACCCAAAAAAAGGTGGGGGGAAGATCCCACTTAACTCAAGAATTAGTGACGAGGAAGTGAATGGGAGTGTACGAAGGAGGAATAGGAAAGGGCTGGATGCTGGTGTCAAGGATACGTTTAGAATACAATCCAATCGGCTGGGACCGATGACGCGGTCCAGAAGCTGGATGCAAACACTTGGTAACCTTATATAAATTTTTCCAATTAACTAGCTTTAAACCTGACGATGTCGGAAGTTTCCGTTGAAAGCTTGGTTTTTATTAATTTTTTTCCTGCTTGGATTTTCCTGGTGATTGTAATTGATTTATTTTGTGATATGGATGTACCCAGGAGTCGCATATATTACTGATATTATTAATTATATACATATACATACATACATAAATTGTGGTAAATCCTATCTCTGTGTTCTCCATCTGTTTTGAATTTTTCCACTTGTATTTTTCTATTTCTGGGGAAAGATGCTCTCTTTTTAAATTCTGCTACTATTGTAGACTCGATAGCCTAAGCCGATTTAAAATAACATCCATTTAAATATCTATTTAAAGGCTTCACTTTAGTCTCCTCGTCAAATATACTGTAGGTTGCTGAGGTGTTTATTTTGCTTTGGCAAGCGCAGTGTAAAAAATAATGCTTTGTTTTGTGCTTTATGACCATGTAAATTGAAAATGAAAGGCTTAAAATGGCTAGCTCATGAAGTAACATATGGTGCAATTTGAGTGCTGGGAGATGGTCTTATCAAGTGTTTTTTGTTTTTTGTTTTTTAAATAAATATTTTCTCCTCGCCATTCTGGAATTGGATTCCATGTTCTTTGGTGTGATGCTTTACTTGTCAGCATTACACACTTGGGCATTATGCCTTAGAGCAGTGGTTCTCAACCTGTGGGTCGGGACCCCATTTGGGGGCGAATGACCATTTCATGGGGGTCACCAAACAATGCAGTCCACCATTTTTTCCCCCTTTTCCTTAGCTGTGCTACTCCCTTTTATTCTATTGGCTTTTGAAAGCCAATAGAATAGACTCTCTTGAACAGAGTCTAATTCTATTGGCTTTCAAAAGCCAATAGGAATTGTCCAGGCTGTCTCTGCCCTGCTGAGCACGCCAAAAGTCCCATTCTGCAAACAGTGCTGCACCAGTTGAGTAGTCCTCGACTTACGACCGGTTGGGGGTCGTGGCATTAAAAAGGTTGAGAACCACTGCCTTAGAACATGGAATAATAAAGTTGGAAGGGACCAAAGAGGTCTTCTAGTCCAACCCCCTGCTCAATCTTGGGATCCTGTACCATTACAGACAAATGGTTGTCCAGTCTCTTTTTAAAAGCCTTCAGTGATGGGACAACCACAACTTCTGGAGGCAGGTTGTTCCACTGGTCGATTGTTCTCCCTGGTAAGAAATTTCTCTTTAGTTCTAAGTTGCTTCTCTCCTTGGTTAGTTTCCATCCGTGGTTTCTCATCTTTTGGTGTTTTGGAAAACAATTTGACCCCCTAGTCATTGTAGGAGCCCCTCACATACAAATATTGGAACATAAAGGCTGGAATTATGCTATATAATTCCATCCAACGGATGGAAACTCATCAAGGAGAGAAGCAACTTAGAACTAAGGAGAAACTTCCTGACAGTTAGAACAATTAACCAGTGGAACAACCTGCCTCCAGAAGCGGTGAATGCTCCAACACTGGAAGTTTTTAAGAAGGCAAATGTCTATGGGATTCTCAGTCATCCAGATCATGGTGCTTTTTCAAGAGGCAACTGGACTTCCTTGTTTTTCTTTGAGGATGTTTCACTTCTCATCCAAGAAGCTTCTTCAGCTCTGGCTGGATGGTGGGGAATGGAAGGATTTATATTCCTTGCAGACAGCTGGTCAGTTGCCTTCTTTTAGAGTGTCGTTGAGGCTGAAGAAGCTTCTTGGATAAGAAGCAAAATGTCAAAGAAGAACAAGGAAGATCACTTGCCTCCTTAAAAAAAGCACCTTTGGGACTTTTGAAGGCAAGCTGTTCCACTAATTGATTACTCTCACCGTTAGGGAGTTTCTCCTTAATTCCAGGTTGCTCCTCTCCTTGGTTAGTTTCCAATTGTTGTTTCTCGTCTTGCCTTTTGGTGCTCTGGAAAATAGTTTGACCCCCCCCTTGTCTTTGTAGTAGTCCCTTTAATACTGGCATGCTGCTATCATGTCTCCCCTAGTCCTTCTTTTCATTATACTAGACCATGGATCAGCAACCCGCTTCTCCTGCGGCTCCCAGCCTCCTCCACCATTTGCAGAGAGAGAGAGAGAGAGAGAGAGAGAGAGAGAGAGGCACTTGTGCTTTCGTCTCTCTCTCTCTCTCTCTCTCTCTGCTCGCTCTCTCTCTGTGTGTGTATGTGTGTGTGTTTTTGTTGTGTGTGTGTGTGTTTGTGTGTGTGTGTGTGTGTGTGTGTGTGTGTAAAAAGGAGAGTGGCCTCACACTGTTCTCAGACAAGCTGACAAGCTTATTGGGTGGGGCTCCTGCCTTTGCTGCATCTCTCTCTCTCTCTCTCTCTCTCTCTCTCTCTCTCTCTCTCTCTCTCTCTCTCTCTCTCATACACACACACACACACACACACACACACTGAATGGGGGAAGAGGACTGACAGACTAAGGTCAGGAGAGAGCCAGCCCAATAAGAATGTTTGTCAGCTTTTCGGAGAACAGCGTGAAGCCAGCTTGCCAGGTGAGCAGAAGATCGGAGAGAAGAAGAGAGAGGGAGAGAGAGAGAGAGAGAGAGAGAGAGAGAGAGAGAGAGAGAGAACTCATGCACAGCAGCCTCTATTTCTTTTTAATTAAACTTTTCAATCAAACTCCCCCCATTGTGCGTGCATGGTTTGTGGATCCCAGTGTTTTCTTTTCTCTGGGAAACGGGTCCAAGTGACTCTTTGAGTGTTTAAGGTTGCCAACCCCTGTACTAGACATACCCAAAACTCATACCTTGCCTCCTGAAAACTCACCTTGAGAGTTTTGAGATAGTTTGGGCTTGAAGGACCAAAACAAGTTGCTCCTAGCATTTGATTCCAAGTACCTCCCACGCTGATGCACAGGAAATTTGAAGCTTAAAATAACTCGAAGTTAATGGCAGCAATTCAGAAATATGAAATCCAGAGGCTCCTTTTAAATGACAGCCTGTAAAAATGCATACATGGAGAGGATGCCAAAACCAGAAGTTCTGAAAATAATCTCGTTTTCCTTTTGATTCAGTTGCATGGAAGAGCAAAGACATCAGCCTGGCAAACAAGCATAGGTTAGTCTATTCTATCGTGTTCCCTCTAGTTATCTATGGTTGTGAAAGTTGAACCGTAAGAAAGCAAGACAGGAAGAATGTCAACTCGTTTGAGTTGTGATGCTGGAGGAGGCTCCTTCATGTTCCTTGGACAGCAAAGGTGACCAACAAGCAAGTACTGGAACACTCATGACACCAGACATGTCAGCGGAAGACAAAAATCACCAACTGTGTCTTACCTCTTTTGGCCATGTTGTGCTGGGGAAATTCACTGGAGAAAGCAACTATAATAATAACAATAAAGTTGGAAGGGACCTTGGAGGTCATCTAGTCCAACCCCCTGCTCAGGGAGGAAACTTTATACCATTTCAGACAAATGGCTGTCCAGTCTCTTCTTAAAAACTCCCAGTGTTGGAGCATTCACAGCTTCTGGAGGCAGGTTGTTCCACTGGTTTATTGTTCTAACTGTCAGGAAGTTTCTCCTTAGTTCTAGGTTGCTTCTCTCCTTGATTAGTTTCCATCCATTGCTTCTTGTCCTGCCTTCAGGCACTTTGGAGAATAGCTTGACTCCCTCTTCTTTGTGGCAGATCCTGAGATATTGGAAGACTGCTATCCTGTCACCCCTTGTCCTTTTCTTCATTAAACTAGACATACCCAATTCCAGCAACCGTTCCGTGTATGTTTTAGCCTCCAGTCCCCTGATCATCTTTGTTGCTCTTCTCTGTACTCTTTCCAGAGTCTCAGCATCTTTTTTACATCGTGGTGACCAAAACTGGATGCAGGACTTCAAGCGCCCAATGTTCAAGTCTGTCAATATCCTTATGCTTGGAAGAGTTAGCAGTAAAAGGAAACCAGGCCACCAAAGAACACAGTGTTTGGACACAATCAAAGCTAACCCCAGCCAGAGCATACAATAACACAAAGAAGTAGTGCAAGATCTGAAGATGTGGAGAGATCTGGTCCGTAAAATCTCTACAAGTCGGACACAACTCAATGGATAACATCATGAACAATAGCAACATTCTCTAGGGCAGTGGTTCTCAACATTTTTAATGCCGCGACCCCCAACCAGTCGTAAGTCGAGGACTACTCAACCGGTTGTAAGTCGAGGACTACTCAACTGGTGCAGCACCGTTTGCAGAATGGGACTTTTGGCGGGCTCAGCAGGGCAGAGACAGCCTGGACAATTCCTATTGGCTTTGGAAAGCCAATAGAATTAGACTCTATTCAAGAGAGTCTATTCTATTTGCTTTCAAAAGCCAATAGAATAAAAGGGAGTAGCACAGCTAAGGAAAAGGGGGAAAAAATGGTGGACTGCGTTGTTTGGCGACCCCCATGAAATGGTCATTCGCCCCCAAATGGGCTCCCGACCCACAGGTTGAGAACCACTGCTCTAGGAGTTGATAGCAATGGACAATAAAAAAAATTGGTTGGGATGGAAAAACTGAATAAGACAAAATATAATCTTCTTTAAAGAAGCTATGAGAGTCAGTTGGATGTAGTGGTTAAGGCACCAGGCTGGACATCATGAGACCCAGCTGGGTGGCCTTGGGCCCATCACTTTCTTTCAGCCCTAAAAAGGAAGCAATGGCAAATCACGTCTAAAAAAAATTGCCAAGAAAGCTGCAGGGACTTGTCTAAGCACTCTCTGAGAATCAGACACAATCCACCAGAAGACAAAAATACTGTAACAATCAGAAACAGCCATAATAATGTGTTTCCCAATAACAGATGTCAAATACAGCAGGGGGCCCCAACCCCCGATCTGTGGACAAGTAGAAAGCTGTGCCATGCCAGCCAATGGGCCGCACAAACAAGCGAGGCCCCATCCACAGGATGCAGGCAGCACACAAAACCACGCACCCTCCGGTCTACGGAAAAACCTCTCTCCACGGAACTGGTCCCTGGTGCCCAAAAGGTTGGGGACCTCTGAAATATAGTACATGCTCTTCTGAATACAGATAGTCCTTAACTTAAGACTAGTCACTTAGTGACTCTTGGAACTCTGATGGAGCCCCCTCCCACCAGATTTACTTACTTCATAGCAATCATTGCATCACTAGAAAAAAGCACATTTTGCAACTTGCCCCAGTTGCAATGTGACATGCTTCATCGTTTGACCCATGACCTCTCATTGCCCCAACTTGTTATGTCTCAGAGAAAACTTTGTTTGTATTTATTGACGTCCAGTTCCTAGAAAAGAAATCAATATGGTTCCAATTGACGAACAATGCATTGGCACATATTCACACGCTAGAATTAGAGTAGAATAGAGCTGGAAGGGACCTTGGAGGTCTTCTAGTCCAGCCCCCTGCTCAAGCAGGAGAATCTACACCATCTCAGACAGGTGAATGTCCAGTTTCTTCTTAAAAATCTCCAGTGATGGAGTGCCCATGATTTCTGGAGGCAACTTCTGTTCCACTGGTTAATTGTCCTCACTGTCAGGAAGTTTCTCCTTAATCCCAGGTTGCTTTTCTCCTTGACCAGTTTCCAACCATTGTTTCTCGTCCTGCCCTTTGGTGCTTTGGAGAACAACCTGGCCCGCTCTGCCTTGTGACAGCCCCTCAGATACTGGAACACCGCTATCATGTCTCCCCTATTTCTTCTTTTCTTTAGACTAGCCCAGGGGTGTCAAACTGCTGGCCTGCGGGCCAGACGCATCACATGGAAGCCGTGCCCACCCCATTGCTAGCAATGGCAAAACTGGCCCGATACATTGTGCAACGTCATGTGACATCGCGGGTTTGACATGCCTAGACTAGCCAAATCCAAGTCCCACAGCCATTCTTTGCATGTTTTAGTCTCCAGGCCTTGGATCATCTTAGTTGCTCTTCTCTGAACTTTTTCCAAACTCTCAACATCTTTTTTTGTAGCATGGTGACCAAAATTGGCTGCAGTCTTCCAGGTGCGGCCGCACTAGGGTTTTATAAAGCGGTACTAATACTTTGCGTGATCTTGATTCTATGCCTCTGTTTATACAACTCAGGATTGTATTAGCTTTTTTGGTTGCTGCTGCAAAAGAAATAGATATTACTAAACCCTTCTCCTGGACCCATGGTGTCCTGAAGAAATGTATTATATATGAGCCAAGTTACCCTCTCTCCAAGCCTTGGCAGTTTTGATTATTCTCTCACTATGAAGTCATTATCTCAGAAGCCGGTCATAAAACAGGATGGAATCTATGCCCCATGAAGGCATTCCTCTAAATCTAGCCATAATATTTATATTACCCCTATTATCTTCCTGCCAAGATGCTGGGAAGACTTGTTAATCTTGCCCTTTGCAGCTGTAATAATATATGTATTTAGATTACATTTTTTTTAAAAAAAAAATAACAATTCTTACCAGCCTAATGTTGTATGTGCTGATGTAAAAAAATAGGGCTTCTCAAGAACTTGCTAATAGGGACTAAACCAGGGGTTTTCAAACTTGGCCCTTTTATGACTTGTGGACTTCAACTCCCAGAATTCTTCAGCCAGCATACATATATATGTGTGTGTGTGTGTGTGTTTTCTGAGGTTTTCGCGGGTTTTCTCCTGCGTATAATTGGAAGCCAATCAAAGCACAGCCAACCCCCCATCCAATCAGAGCACAGCCAAGCCCTTAAGCAATCAAAACACAGCCAAGCTCCCACCCAATCAGTCCATACATGAAGCAAACTGACACCCACCCTGAAGATGAGGCACGATCACGAACGCGAAGCCAAAAAATAGCAATGCAGTTCATCATTTTAAACCCCCTTGCAACTCAGACTAACCTGAGCACAACAAAGCCCCCATCCAAACAGAACACTCCCCCAGCCAATCAGAGCACAGCCAACCCCCCAGCCAATCAGAGCACACCCAACCCCCCAGCCAATCAGAACACAGCCAAGCTCTCATCCAATCAGTTCATACCCCCACTGGCAGTTAAAAGGAAGAAACAGCTACGATCACACATTGCACCTAGAAGCACGAAGCCGAAAACACCAGCCTGAAGATGACGAATGAGACTTCTTCGAAATGTCGCCAAGACACTTCCAATTTTATATGGTTTCTTCATCAGGTTGTTCTCTTGAAAATGTCCAGGGAGACGCTCTGCTATAGAGAAGTTCCTTGAGGATGGGCTCCTACATGATTCTCAAAGCTGTGAAGACTAAACATCTGATCCCGGTGACCGACTCAGCAACATTATCCTGGGACATGGTTTTTAGTCTTTATTTCATCTTTCTTAATTATAAACATTTGATGTTATCTTTCTGCGAAGGGCACAATGGCTTAGTAGTTAAATACAGCTGGCATTTGTCAGCTACAAAGCAGCAGATCCGGTTTGAGAACCAAGCACCATGCAACAGGGTGAGCTCCCGTTCTTCACCTCAGCTCCTGCCCACCTAGCAGTTCAAAAGCATATAAGTGCAAATAGATAAATAGGTACCACTTCGGTGGGGAAAGTGACAGCATTCTGTGTGCCTTAGTGTATAGCAGTGGTGGGATTCAAATACCTGAACAACCGGTTCTCTTATTGGATGCAGGCCTGGGCCTCCGAGGCCTAGAACGGACTTCCGGAAGTGGCATCCATGCACTTTCAGTGGACTATTCTAGGCTTGGGAGGCCTGCTCCAGGCCTCCCAGGAATAGAACGGAGTTCTGGAAGTGGCATCCACGCACTTCCGGCAGACCGTTTTAGGCCTGGGAGGCCTCCTCCAGGCCTAGAACGGAGTTCCGGAAGTGGCATCCATGCACTTCCAGTGAGCCATTCTAGGCCTGGGAGGCCTCCCAGGCCTAAAACGGTCTGCTGGAAGTGGGTGGATGCCACTTCCAGAACTCCAGAACTTCTAGAACTCCATTCTATTCCTGGCCTAGATTGGACTTCCGGAAGCAGTGTCAATTCAGCCGGTTCTCTGAACCCAGCAAAATTTATCTAGTGGTTCTGCTGAACTGGTGTGAACCAGCTGAATCCCACCACTGGTGTATAGTTAGGCTGGCCACAAATGTGTATTTGAACAACACTCTCAGCTAAGAAATGAACACCACCCTCTAGAGTCAGACAAAACTGGACAGGGGAGATTTTTACCTTTTACCTTTATTATAATTTTTATCATTTTGCCCAGAGGCCCTGCAACAGTGAGATGAATGGCATATGAATTTCTACTTCTTTCTTTTTTTTCTGAGATGCCTCCGTTGTAGAACTTTTTCTCAGCAAAGAAATCTCCAGTCATTGACTGGGGCTGCTGCCGTGAAGGCACAACTCTCAGGATAGTGTGAGTTGCACGTGGCTGTTGTACAGATACTGTATATCTCAAGGTCACTGCAAGCTGCAGTCTTCTGAAGACCCCTTTCAAAATGATGCATGGATGCTGGCCAGGACTGCAGAGCAGGACCACAGCTGATTGGTTAGTTGCAAGGAGTAGATGCTCCAGATGGCAAAAGGGACCAGGTTTCCTGTTCTCTCCTGTCCATTGCTCCGACTGGCAATTTGTTCTGCCTAATGGTGGAGACAGCCCGGAAGATAATAATAATAATAGTAATAATAATTATAATAGTAATAATAATTATAATAGTAATAATAATAGTAATAATAATAGTAATAATAATAGTAATAATAATAATAATAGTAATAATAATAGTAATAATAATAATAACAACAACAACAACAATAAAAGTTGGAAGGCACCTTGGAGGTCATCTAGTCCAACCCCCTGCTCAGGCAGGAAACTCTATACCATTTCAGACAAATGGCTGTCCAGTCTCTTCTTAAAAACTTCCAGTGTTGGAGCATTCACCACTTCTGGAGGCAGGCTGTTCCACTGATTAATTGTTCTCACTGTCAGGAAGTTTCTCCTTAGTTCCAGGTTGCTTCTCTCCTTGATTAGTTTCCATCCGTTGCTTCTTGTCCTGCCTTCAGGTGCTTTGGAGAATAGCTTGACTCCCTTTTCTTTGAACAGCCCCTGAGATATTGGAAGGCTGCTATCATGGTATTCCTCATCCTTCTCTTTGTTAAACTAGACATACCCAATTCCAGCAGCCGTTCCTTATATGCTTTATCCTCCAGTCCCTTAATCATCTTTGTTGCTCTTCTCTGCACTCTTTCCAGAGTCTCAACATCTTTTTTACATTGTGGTGACCAAAACTGTATGCAGCATTCTAAGTGTGGCCTTACCAAGGTGTTATAAAGTGGCATTAACCCTTATGTGATCTTGATTCTATCCCTCTGTTAATGCAGCTTAGCACTGTGTTGGATTTTTGGCAGCTGCAGCACATTGCTGGCTCATATTTAAATGACTCCGAGATCCCTCTCACAGTTACTACTGTTCAGCAAGGTATCCCCTATACTGTACCTGTGCATTTGGTTTTTCTTGCCTAAATATAGAACCTTACTTTTTTCATCACTGATTTTCATTTTGTTAGATAACAAAATGATCAAGAGATCAATGCAATCTGAGAGGGATACCATATTTTCCGGCATATAAGACGACTTTCTAAAGCGTGGAAATCGGCGCCGAAGTCAGGGGTCGTCTTATATGCCGAGTCGCTTTATACGCCGGAAAATACGGTAGTATAAAGACAATCAGAAATGAACGTACCATTTTACACAGTATTGGTGATGCCACACTTAGAATACTGCATCTAATTCTGGTCACCATGATTTAAAAAAAAAAAAACATTGTCAAGAGTGATTCGCTCTTTCACCTAGTTTCTTCTTCACTCTCAGCTTGACAACCATTGGGAAGGGGTGTTGGTTTTAATGTCCAGGGTGGAAATGGAATGCCAAGGCTCCATCTGCAGATCCTGTTTCTCCCTTCAAGGACAAGCTGCACAGGTATTTGAATGATCCAGGCAGTTCTTATGCTCCTCTCGATTTTGGTTTGCTTGGTTAAATAGCTAAAATCATTCAGTTAAGGAGGAAAAGGTTCAACTATCAATAGCATTAGCCCTTAGACTTATATGCCGCTTCACAGTGCTTTACAGCCCTCTCTAAGCGGTCCATAGAGTCAGCGTTTTGCCCCCAACAATCTGGGTCCTCATTTCACCAACCTCGGAAGGATGAAAGGCTGAGTCAACCTTGAGCCCATCAGGATCAAACTCCTGACTGTGGGCAGAGTTAGCCTGCAGTACTGCATTCTAACCACTGCGCCACCATGACAGACAGACAGATAGATAGCAATAGCAATTAGACTTATATACCACTTCACATAGCTTTACAGTCCTCTCTAAATGGTTTACAGAGTCAGCATATTTGCCCCCAACTATCTGGGTCCTCATTTTACTGACCTGGCAAGGATGGGAGGCTGAGTCAACCTTGAGCTGGTCAGGATCAAACTTCTGGCTGTAGGCAGAGTTAGCCTGCAATACTGCATTCTACCCCCTGTGCTAATAGGGCTCTTTATGTAATTGTAATATTTTTTTCTGCACTTTGGAATATCACTCAGTGCCCTTTCAAATCAGGCTGATGGTGATTTGTGCTTCCTTTTGCTTTTTTCACTACTTTGACATAAAATGTCATGTTCTCTGTATTTTACCTTGTGCAGTGGAGTGTATTCAAGGTCAGGGGTCTTCAAACTTGGCCCTTTTATGACTTGTGGACTTCAACTCCCAGAATTCCTCAGCCAGGCATGCAGGCTGAGGAATTCTGGGAGTTGAAGTCCACAAGTCATAAAAGGACCAAGTTTGAAGACCCCTGCATTATGTGATGCCACAAGGTAGAAGAGCCAGGTTGGGGACAAAGCATAGCTGGCTGGGGAATTCTGGGAGTTGAAGTCCACACCTCTTAAAATGGCCGAGGTTGAGAAACACCGGTTTAGTTCTTTCTGAGTTAGCATTATTTCCCCCTCACATTATGTCAGGGGTCTTCAAGCTTGGCCCTTTTATGACTTGTGGACTTCAATTCCCAGAATTCCTCAGCCAGCATGCCTGGCTGAGGAATTCTGGGAGGTGAAGTCCACAAGTCATAAAAGGGCCAAGTTTGAAGACCCCTGTTCAAGGTATTCAAAGAAACAGAGATGGAAACAAGAAATAGTACTAAAACTATCTCTATCATTGGGTCGATATATTTCTTGAATATTGTCCAGATCGGGTGAATTTTCTTCTATTTTAAAATAAATGCTACCGTACGAGCAATACGCGATTTTCCCATTTGTTCTGACTAAGCGGAACGCCTGCAAACATTTTTTTACAAATTGAGATGACTGTCATGAATTCAGATCCCATTAATGTACCTCCAATTAGAGCAAATTAAATGATTGTCAAATTAAACTCTAGCAATCCAAAGGTGAACAGTTCTTTGTACTTACAAAGATTAAAAGTGATTAAAAGTCTTGTTGGTATGTTCTCCCAGATGTCTTTCATAAAATGAGGGAAAATTACCCCATCTCCCTTGCCTTGTATGTGTAAACAGCTTTGAGAGACCATGAAGATTTCCAATTAGCCCCTCAAAACTGCTCATTCAAAGTCTGAGCGTGGTTTACGATTCCATAAACCTCCTTCTTTTTAAGCTACAAATGGAGAATTCAGTGAGTAGGCCAAATGTTAAGTTCTTTCAAAAGAGAGAGTGAGGGTGGAAGAGAGAGAAAAAGAGAGAGAAAGAGGGGGAGGGAGAGAGAGAAAGATTATGTGAGAGAGAGGGAGAGAGAGAAAAAGATGGAAAGGGAGAGAGAAAAAGGGAGAAAGAAAAAGAGAAAGAAGAGAAAAAAAAGTGTGAGAGAGAGGGAGGGAAAGAGAGAGAAAAAGAAGAAAGACAGAAAGAGGGAAAGAGGAAGAGGGAGGGAAAGGGAGAGAGACAGAAAGAGACAAAGAACGTGAGAGAGGGGGAGGGGGAGGGAGAAAGAGAAAGAAAAAAGAGAGGGAGGGTGAAAGAGAGAGAGTGAAAGAGAACTCCCAAATTACGGAGCCTCTACCTTAAATTAAATTTATAAAAATACTTTATATTTCACCCAAAAACTTGTAGAAAATGTCCCCATTGTAGAACCCATAGCATAAGTATAATAATGATAATGATAATAATAAAGTTGGAAGGGAACTTGGAGGTCATCTACTCCAACCCTCTGCTCAAACAGGAACCCTATACCACTTCAGACCAATGGCTGTCCAGTCTCTTCTTAAAAACTTCCAGTGTTTGAGCATTCACCACTTCTGGAGGCAGGTTGTTCCACAGGTTAATTGTTCTCATAACAAACCAAAGATACACGATGGGGCAATGTGAACACTCTGTGCGTGAGGATTTAGGGAAGCTATTGTTCACTAGGCAGATTTTCATATGGGAAAACGAGAGCTGATTTTACTTATTTCATTTCCAAGATACCAACACTCCAGAAGACAGGCTTAAGATACAGCAGGATCTGGACAGACTTGAACACTGGGCACTATCTAACAAAATGTAATTAAATGGTGAAAAAAGCAAGGTTCTACATTTAGGCAAGAAAAACCAAATGCACAGGTATAGTATAGGGGGTACCTTGCTCAATAGTAGCAACTGTGAGAGGGATCTCGGAGTCCTAGTAGACAATCACCTAAATATGAGCCAGCAGTGTGCTGCAGCTGCCAAAAAAAAAAAAAAAAAACAACACAGTGCTAGGCTGCATTAACAGAGGGATAGAATCAAGATCACGTGAAGTATTAATACCACTTTACAATGCCTTGGTAAGGCCACAGTTGGAATCCTACGTCCAGTTTTGGTCACCACAATGTAAAAAAGATATTTGAGACTCTAGAAAGAGTACAGAGAAGAGCAACAAAGTTGATTAGTGGACTGGAGGGTAAAACATATAAGGAACAGTTGCTGGAATTGAGTATGTCCAATTTAATGAAGAGAAGGACCAGGGGGGACATGATAGCAGTGTTCCAATATCTCAGGGGCTGCCCCAAAGAAGAGAGAGTCAAGCTATTCTCCAAAGCGCCTGAAGGCAGGACAAGAAGCATCGGATGGAAATTAACCAAAGAGAGAAGCAACCTAGAACTAAGGAGAAACTTCGTGACAGTGAGAACAATTAACCAGTGGAACAACCTGCCTCCAGAAGCGGTGAATGCTCCAACACTGGAAGTTTTTAAGAAGAGACTGTACAGCCATTTGTCCGAAATGGTTCCCTCCATGAGCAGGAGGTTGTACTAGATGACCTCCAAGGTCTCTTCTAACATTATTACTATTATTATTATTATTATTATTATTATTATTATTATTATTATTATTATCGATCATCGCACAGTCAACCAGATGTTCAGACTGGATTTGGCATTTTGTCTACCTATCGAGTCCTTACCCAGGACCTGGGATAGGCAGATGTGGATGTTTGATGGTATTACAGATATCGTCGCAGGATGGAAGCAGTTCCTAATAAGGCCGCCTTTTGCAATTGACTAATATCGAATTTGTCAATGCCAATGGTGTTCAAGTGGTGCTCCAGTTGTTTTGGGATTGCACCTAAGGAGCCTATTACTATTGGTACTACCCTTGCTTGCTTTTGCCACAGTCTTCTATTTCTATTTGTAGGTCTTTGTATTTTGTTATCTTCTCCAGTTCTTTCTCTTCTATTCTGCTATCTCCAGGCACTGCCACATCCACTATCCAGACTTTTTTGTCTTTCTTATCGACAATTGTTAAGTCTGGGGTTTATGTTGCAGGTGCTTGTCTGTTTGAATTCTGAAGTCCCAGAGCAGTTTAATTTTATCATTTTCTATGACTTTCTCTATTTTATGATCCCACCAGTTTTTGCTTACAGGCAAATGATATTTCTTGCAAGACTTCCAATGCACCATTGTTATTTGCTATTATTATTATTATTATATCGATCATCGCACAGTCAGCCAGATGTTCAGACTGGATTTGGCATTTTGTCTACCTATCGAGTCCTTACCCAGGACCTGGGATAGGCAGATGTGGATGTTTGATGGTATTACAGATATCGGCGCAGGATGGAAGCAGTTCCTAATAAGGCTGCCTTTTGCAATTGACTAATAGCGAATTTGTCAATGCCAATGGTGTTCAAGTGGTGCTCCAGTTGTTTTGGGATTGCACCCAAGGAGCCTATGACTATTGGTACTATCCTTGCTTGCTTTTGCCACAATCTTTCTATTTCTATTTGTAGGTCTTTGTATTTTGTTATCTTCTCCAGTTCTTTCTCTTCTATTCTTCTATCTCCAGGCACTGCCACATCCACTATCCAGACTTTTTTGTCTTTCTTATCGACAATTGTTAAGTCTGGGGTGTTATGTTGCAGGTGCTTGTCTGTTTGAATTCTGAAGTCCCAGAGCAGTTTAATTTTATCATTTTCTATGACTTTCTCTATTTTATGATCCCACCAGTTTTTGCTTACAGGCAAATGATATTTTTTGCGGATCTTCCAATGCACCATTGTTGCTACTTTGTCATGCCGCTGCTTGTAATCATTTTGTGCAATCTTCTTGCAACAGCTTACCAAGTGGTCCACTGTTTCTTCAGCTTCTTTGCATAGGCGGCACTTACTGTCTGTTGCTGTCTTCTCAATTTTGACTTTGTATGCATTTTGTCCTTAAGGCTTGGTCTTGTGGCAGACCATAATTAGTCCCTGCGGGGGTAACTCTCTTGTCTTCAATTTTCCTGCTCCTTTTTTAGCCATTGCCTAGGTTTTTATTATTATCTGCTTTCCCAGCTATTTTTTTTCATGTATTGGCAATGTAGTGCTTTGTCTTCCCATGCCTCTATTCTGTTCTTCATTTGGTCTTTCTTGTAGGCCAGTTTGGTCTCTCCAGTAGTTAGTAAGCCTTCCTGATATACTAATTTCAGTGCATCTTCATCATTTTTCTCCAGATATTCTTCCAAAGCCATTTTTTCTTCTTCAACCATCTGATGTACTTGTAGCATTCCACGCCCACCTATTTGCCTTGGTAAATAAAGTCTATCAATGTCACTGCGTGGATGAAGGGCATGATTCATTGTCATTATTTTTCTGGTCTTCCTATCCATTGCTTTTAGTTCTGCTTGAGTCCAGTCCACTATTTCAGCTGTGTACCTAATGACTGGAATTGCCCAGGTGTTGATTGCCTTTATTGGGGTATATGTCCGTGTCCCGTCCATGTGAGTTTGGCTTTTTACAAAGATCTTCTTCGACTCTCGGGTTTATGTGTGTATCTCACCTCTAATCTTTTTTCTTGACTTCAGTGTGCTTATGTTTCAGTACAGGCTTGAAGGATACCCAAGTGATATTTGTAGTACTCTTCCTCATCAGACTCTTAATGTTATTTTCATGGGGTCATCTTTGATTCCTTCAGTTTTTCTTATTTTTTCCTTGTTTGATAGTAGTGTGGCACATTTGGGCCATACCAAACTCCATTACCATATCTTGTAGCTATATATACGAGACATGTGTATGTTGAGCATACGATTCTGATATTCAAATAATTGATGTTTGCGTCTCCCAATACAGCTTCAGATCATCCATATAAAGGAGGTAGGATAGTCTGGCAGATGTGTTTGATGTTTGATAGCCATGTCCTGAGTTATTCAGTATTGTTGACAGAGGAAACAGTGCAATAACAAATAGTAATGGTGATAATGAATCTCCTTGAAATATTCCTCTCTTGATATTAACCTCTCCCAGCCTCTCACCATTGATCGCAACTGTGTCTTCCATTGTGCCATCGATCTTTGCACAAATTTTCTGATGTTTCTACTGACTCCTGTTATTTCTAGGCACTTTATTATCCAATCATGTGGCAGAGAGTCAAATGCCTGTTTGTAGTCAATCCATGCCACATTCAGGTTGGTCTTCCTTCTCTTGCAGTTTTTCAAGATCATTTTGTCTATTAGGAGTTGATCTTTTGTTCCTCTGCTGTTGGGGCGGTTTCCTTTCTGCTCAGG
This sequence comes from Crotalus tigris, assembly GCF_016545835.1. NCBI lineage: Eukaryota > Metazoa > Chordata > Lepidosauria > Squamata > Viperidae > Crotalus > Crotalus tigris. The sequence goes on along the minus strand of NW_024100468.1, from coordinate 1,119 downwards.
TGGAAAGAGATTGTTTTCAACTAGATGTTGTTGCACTGCATCAGCTACTACACCAGTTAGTAATTTGAAAGTTGTTGGTAAGCAGGTAATTGGCCTGTAGTTACCTGGTGTTGCCCCTTTTGCTGGATTTTTCATTATTAGGTAGGTTTTTCCAGTTGTTAGCCACTTTTCAATTTCTCCTCCTTGTAGTATATTGTTGAACTGCTTGGCAATGAGTGGGTGTATAACAGTTAGATGTTTCAACCAAAACCCATGCAGTTCATTTTCACCTGGTGCTGACCAATTTTTGATTTTCCTTGCTCTTTTTTCTACTATTTTTGTTGTTATTACTAGTTCTTTCATTTCAACTTCTGTTTTATTTGCATCCACCTCTTTTAACCAAGCCGCATCCTTGTTGTATTTCTTTGGGTTATCCCATATCTGCTTCCAGAACTGCACTGTTTCTTCCTTGTCAGGTACTGACTGATTCCTTGCAGTTTCTCCATTGATGGATTGGTAGAAACGTTTCTGATTGGATTGAAATTGGAGGTTCTGCCGATAGTTTGCAATTCGAGCTTCATATCTACTGATTTTCCTGGCTATAGCTGTTATTTGTTGCTTTATTATTTCCAGTGCTTCCTTGATCTTCCTTGTTTCTAAGTGGTATTTCTTGATTAGGTATTCTTTGGCCTTCTTGTTCTTCAGCTTCTTTTCTTTCATCTGTTCTAGCTTGCTTGCATGTGATCTTAACTTGCTGATCTTATTTTCCAGTCTAACCTTCCATTTTTGTGATGCTCTGTTTGTTTGTTTTTCTTCTTTGTTGATTTTGCATCCCAGGTATTCAGTTATAACTGCAGCTGTGCTGTACATTAGTTGGTTTGTTTTTGCAAATGAATTGGTGCTTATACTTGATATTGCAGTATTTGCATCTTTAATGCTTGTGCTAGCTGTTTCTTTGGAACAAGCTTCAATGCAGGTAGCCTTATTCTGTTGTTTTTGTGCTGTTCTAGATGCTCAGTTATTCTTTGTTTCAATTCTTTTAATTCTTTAGTTAGAGGGTTTTGTTCTTCCTGAGGTAGAGGTGCCTGGTTTCCAAATGAGAACAGTTGTATATCTCTGCTAGATTCCTTCACTGCCAAC